>NC_069504.1:157095837-157395837 GCF_027579735.1 Bombina bombina
TTCTGGCGATTTCTGTCCGCCGCCTCAGAGCCGGTGGACAGGCTTCATAACTTCTGTTTCCGGCGATCCTGAAGGCTAGCCAGAAACTCGGGGCATTAAGCACCCTACAGAGCTTGATAAATATGCCCCTTAGTATGAGGCACATGAAGGATCTACCCCTGCTTCTTGATCCGTACCTATTCATCTGTATGCATTTAATTCTTGGGAGAGGAATGTTGCTGTTACAAGATCAAAGTAGAGAAAAAATAATCCCCTTGATCAAACACATGCCATATTCATTTTGGAGAAGTGTATTGTCAAATATAATGTTTTGGAGAGAGTCAAATTGCTTGGCCCTTGACAAACCTTCTCTAGATCCCTCAACATCAATGTTAAATGATTGATAGTGTAGGTCATGGAAGGTTTTTGAAACCTTGACACATATCTATAACCCTTAACAACTTTTCCTGGTTTTCTCAGTCAAAAGACAGGGTCAAGATGGTTTCTGTATGGCATAAAAACATATATAACAGGAATTGCACTTTGTAATATCAAACTTTTTAAATAGTTCATTTACTATAGTACTATAAAATAAAATAAAAAATGGAATACATGGGGAGATCATTATTTAATACCTTATAATGATCAAATACATTTGTCTTTCTTATTATGAAAGCTCCTACTGTTATGAATTCTCTCATCTTCACATAGCTGACATTACATGCAATGCTCTGAGGAACAAGGTTGTACTGATTGATATACAACATGACTAGGTTTTAAGGAACTAAACCACACTTTAAAAGTATTCATACTAAATTAATTGGAAACAATACAAATGCTACTTTGGCATTATTTTCCTAAAAAAATGTATTTATTTTGTTCATATATTTGTATATACACACTCAAATATAATTAAATAAATAAATAACCTTAACATAATATTATACAGCAAATATTAGTGGAAATAAAAATCTTTAAGCATTATGGGCTAGATTCCAAGTGGCGCATTAACTGTTGTCATCATTTTTCGTGTTTTTGCACACAATGAAAATAGAGCTCACTATTAATTAATTTTATATATTTGGAAGATAGTTTCCCTCCAACATTGGCCAAGGCCCAATATTTCTGTGAAAATCTGAACAATAACATATCAAACCCTAGAAAGTTTTGGAAAGTCATAAATAATTTACAAACTCCACCAATCCACTCCCAACCCTCCACTGTCAATGTGGACAACCAAACCCTGCAACTCCCCTTAGATGTAGCAAATGCCTTTAACAAATATTTTGTCGGATGCTCCACCACCCTGATTGACAAACTAATAAATGGCATCCTGAAGCTACAAATGTGGATCAGGCCCCACTAAATCAGCAAAGACCCAATATAGAGAAGTTCAATTTTAGACCTGTACCCATCAATGTCATTAAGAAACACCTTAATAACCTAAAAATGAAAAACCAGTCTGGACCTGATCAAATCCCAGCAATGCTGTTGAAGCTTAGTGCGCCAGCAATTGCTAAACCTGTCACAACCCTAATTAACGAATCCTTGGTGTCTGGATACATATTCAAACTCTGGAAGACTGCAAGAGTAGTGCCTATCCATAAAAGTGGGGAGATAACCTTGGTTTCTAACTATCACCCAATATCATTGCTCCCAGTATTCTCAAAAATCTTAGAAAAATGCGTCCATACGCAATTATGTGAATATTACCAACAATCTAACTATCTGACCCCTGATCAATCAGGTTTTCGTACAAATCACTCCACTACAACTGCCCTCCTAAAAGTTTGCAACGATATCCAAACTGGAATGGAACAAGGAGACCTAACTGGAGCTATTTTCCTTGATTTTGCAAAGGCCTTTGACACAGTAGACCACGACATACTACTGCTCAAACTAAAAAACTCAGGTATTGGTGATCGTCCGCTAACCTGGTTTCGATCATATGTATCGGATCGATCACAATATGTCTCCATTTCTGACAGCGACTCCCTCCCTCTCCCAGTCATGTGTGGTATTCCCCAAGGTTCCATTCTCGGCCCCCTGCTATTCACATTGTTTATAAATGATCTGCCTAATGTCTGCAAATCCTCAACTGTACACATGTATGCAGATGACACGGTAATCTAAGCAAACAATTCTGATCTACCGCAGATTGAAGCAGTACTCCAAGACCAGTTCACAGAGGTAGAAAAGTGGATCTCAAAAAACAAACTCTTCCTAAACACTGACAAAACTGTCACAATGATTTTGGAACAGGACCTAAACTACACAAACTACAAAATTCCCATCTATGCATCAAAACAAAATCAAATTGCACACTGACCGCAGTCCACTCTTTTAAATACTTGGGTATGTTGTTAGACCCCAATCCATCTTTTGGCCTCCATATAGAAAAACTGGCATCTAAACTTTATCCAAAAATAGGTGCCCTGTACAGAAACAAATCCTGCCTCAGCCCTACTGTAAAGGAAAAGATTGTACAGCAAATGCTGATGCCAATCGTGGATTATGGGGATGTAGTATATGCACCAGCACCGCAAACTCACCTTAATAAACTTAATACATTGTATAACTCGTTCTGCCGCTTTGTGCTACAATGTAACTACAGGACCCACAATTGTGACATGCTAAAAGAACTAAACTGGCTGTCGCTGGAATCCAGATGCACCCTCCATCTTTCCTGCCTTGTGTTTAAAAGCTTTTCTGGGAAGCTCCCACCCTACCTGAGCAGTATGCTCTCACCGGTTATTCCCACCTCCTATAACCTCCGATCCAGTACCAGCACATTATTTAGCGTACCTCAATACAAAAAGAAAGCAGCTCGATCCTCCTTTTCCTACAGAGCACCACAATTATGGAACGACCTCCCGCACACTTTCAAACCTTCCCCATGCCTAATATCCTTTAAGAGATCCCTCTACATATCTCAAAACAGAATGCACCTGTCATTGTTGATTATATATTTCCTACCTGTTCTATGTTAAATTTTTGTGCATATATCATGTATTATTATTGTTTTGTATTTTATTGTACCCATTGTATCAATGCAATGTTTTGTGTACCCAGAACATACTTGAAAACGAGAGAAATCTCAATGTATCTTTCCTTGTAAAATATTTTATAAATAAATAAAATATTCATTTTACTGTATGTATAAAACACGCTTTGAGATTAGCAATTCTTCATGTGCGCTAATCACGTTACACATATTTTGCATTCCTATAATTTTTTATTATTAAATGTATATTTAAATATACATATGATTATTTTAATGTAAAATAGATATCTATACCTATATATCTATAGGAATAGATATACAGATATAGGTATATATGTATATATATATATATATATACATACAGGTAGCCCTCAGTTTACGCCGGGGTTAGGTTCCAGAAGGAATGGTTGTAAATCGAAACCGTTGTAAATTGAAACCCAGTTTATAATGTAAGTCAATGGGAAGTGAGGGAGATAGGTTCCAGGCCCCTCTCAAAATTGTCATAAGTAACACCTAATACATTATTTTTAAAGCTTTGAAATGAAGACTTTAAATGCGAAACAGCATTATAAACATAATAAAATAATCACACAACACAGAATATATAATTAAACTAAGTTAAATGAACAAAAACATTTGCTAAACAGCATTATAAACCTAATAAAATAATCACACAACACAGACTTCACTTTTTCTGCAAACAGTTCTTTCTATGCATTCCAATCTGGACTGATTTATAGAAAGGAAGATTTTGTTCCTTTGAAATCTGCTCGATAGCTCAGGTCTGGTTAAACTGATTAATTTCAGCTTGCTTGGCTTTGCTGCAACACACGTGGACAGCTCCACCTACTGGCTATTTTAATAAATGCACTGCTTCTCAATGCTTTTCAATAGCAGTCACATGACTGGAAAAAAAGGTTGTTATTCTGAAACGGTGTAAATTGAACCGTTGTAAAACGAGGGTCACCTGTATATATATATATATATATATATATATTTATTTTTTTTACAATAGAATAACATTGTTCTGTAAGTGAAAAACATTGGAATGTAAAATATGAACGATTTCGGTTGGGTTAGCGTGTGAGCGAAAGGTGTTAGTTTTTTTTCTTTAACTTGTAAGACGAGCGCAACCTGACGCAAAAAAAAGGTTAGAGGATTACTTCTAGCAAAGTTTGAACTTGAATGGGAGCACTAAATAGTGCACCACTTGCAATCTGGCCCTATATGTAACATATTAAAAGTAAACATGTTTGGTAAAGTGTGACTGCAATTTTAACAGTAAACCCATTCTGTACAGTGGGAAGCAGCTAAATATATACAAAGTTAAACAGATGTATTTATTTTTTTATATGTGTATACATGTCTGTAAATACATATATACACATATAAATACATAAATACATGTATAAAGATATATATAGACATACATATATATATATATATATATATATATATATACATACATACATATAATTCTTTAGACATGTATATGTATGTATCTCAATGTTAAAGTCCTTTGCTTGCCTTTTTTTTCCTCATAGATCTCATATATTTGAGCCCTTATAACCTTTTTGTGCAAATGTTTATCTCAGTTGTTTTGACAGACTTGCATTTTAGCTAATCTGTGCTGACTCATAAATAACTCCACAGGAGTGAGCACAATGTTATCTATTATACACACATGAACTAGCGTTGTCTAGCTGAGAGGAACTGTCAAAATGCAATGAGATAAGAGTCGGACTTCAAGGGCTTCAAAATTAGCATATGAGTCTACCTAAGTTTAGCTTTCAACAAAGAATACCAAGAGAACACAGCAAATGTGATGATAAAAGTAAATTGGAAAGTTGCATGCCCTATCTGAATGATGAAAGTTTAATAATTGACTAGACTGTCCCTTTAACGTGAAACCAATAATGAGCAAAACCCCAAAATTGCTTGTGTCATTTAAGCACTTAAACTGGCAACATCCTAAATCCTTAAAGGGACACTGAACCCAATTTTTTTCTATCATGATTCAGATAGAGCATGCAATTTTAAGCACCTTTCTAATTTACTCCTATTATCAAATTATTTTCATTATCTTGGTATCTTTATTTGAAATGCACGAATGTAAGTTTAGATGCCGGCCCATTTTTGGTGAACACACTGGCCTCTATTTATCAAGGTCTGTCGGACCTGATCCGACAATGTGGATCAGGTCCGACAGACTTCGCTGAATACGGCGAGCAATACGCTCTCCGTATTCAGCATTTCACCAGCAGCTCACAAGTGCTGCTGGTGCAACGCCGCCCCCTGCAGACTCGCGGCCAATAGGCCGCCAGCAGGGGGTGTCAATCAACCTGATCGTACTCGATCAGGTTGATTTCCGGCGATGTCTGTCCGCCTGCTCAAAGCAGGTGGACAGGTTATGGAGCAGCGGTCTTTGTGACCGCTGCTTCATAACTGCTGTTTCTTACATGCTCTAAGTATTTTGCTGCATCACTCATAGCCCTGATTCTTAAAAAAAATAAAAATCCAGAAGAGATCGGTTCTTACAGATCGATCTCCCTTTTAAATAGTGACTACAAAATACTTATGTCCATAATAGTGCATAGATTTAAATTCCTCAGTGGTTCATTAATTCATAAAGACCAAGTAGGCTTTATGCCGGGCAGAAACTCTACGCGTAATTTACGTAAGCTCCAGTTAATAATAAAAAAAATTCAAAATCAAGCAGAGAAAAAAAATATCTTACACTAGGATTAGATTCAGCAATAGTCTCAATTGACGTGGAGAAGGCCTTCGACTCCATCACATGGGACCATTTGTTTACAGCATTAAGGAAGTATGGGGTAGAAGGCCCCTTCTTACAATTTATTTGCTCAGCATATAACTCATCTGTAGCTGCTGTTATTGTTAATGATACTCTTTCAGATTATTTTTTCTTGCATAAGGGCTCAAGACAGGGATGTCCACTATCCCCTTACTTGTTTAACCTGGCCTTGGAGCCCCTTGCCGTACAGTTAAGGAAAGAGTTGGATGGGATCAAGATGGGTAAAAGGAGAATAACAACATTGTTATACGCTGATGACTTGCTAGTTTTATTGTCAAATACAAAAAAGAATATATTAGTTCTAACTCAAATTTTACAAGATTTTGGGGCCTTTTCAGGTTACAAAGTTAACTCCTTAAAAACAGAAATTTATTGGTTAAGTAAAAACAAGGCTTCTTTGCAATCTCTTTCTTTCAAAGAAGCAAATTATTTTTTTGTGTATTTAGGCATTAAATTATCGATTAATTTCAAAGAATGGTATGACTTTAATTACCCTCCAATTTTTCTTAAAATAAGACATGATATAGAAAAATGGGCAAAATTTAAGCTTACCTTAACTGGCAAAATCAATTTAATAAAAATGTTGTTATTTCCTAAATTGCTTTACCTAATGCAAAATCTTCCAATTCTGATAAAAACAGGATCTTAATGCATTTAAACAAGCATGTATACAATTTTTATGGGGAAAGAAAAGAAGGGCAAGGGCAATATCATATAAAAAACTTTCTCTATTTAGAACGGAAGGAGGACTTGCGTTACCTGATATAGAGATATATAATCTAGTTTGTATTGGGAAGATTGCCTTAGATTGGTTAACGGGAGCTGGCTATTATGCAGTTCTACCCCTAGAAGAAATTTTAATATATCCATTCTCTCTTTGTGCCCTCCTTCACACCATTGATAAATGTCCTTATAAAATTAGACGTTTCCCCACTATACAGATGGTAATTATGGTATGGCAAAAAATACTCAGAATGTTAGACATTACTTTGTCATTTTCTAAATATCTCCCTATTTTGGGAAACCCTGATTTTATTCCGGCATTAGATTCCAAGATATTTAAAAATTGGGCGCTGAGATCAAGTGATAGACAAAGAGTTAAGGGTATGTAAAACTTTGATTAAAATTAAGCAAGAATTTGATATAACAAAGAGAGAATTTTATGCTTTCCTACAGATAAGGCATTATGTGCAGGAGATCCTGCAAAATAATTTAGGGGTAGAGTCATGGGACAAGTTGGAACCTATTATAACCCTTTTTAAGGCAGGTAGGTATAGTATCTCAGCTATATACAAAATAATTATTACCTCCTATGGTTACAATAATTGACAAAGATTAACAGATATCTGGCAGGTTCCACCAGAAAGAATACAGGAAAGCTTTAATCTTATAGATAGAGCAACAATATCCTCCTCTTGGAGGGAAACACATACTAAAGTTATAAATAGAATATATATCACACCCCAGGTGAAGGCTAGATGGGATAAAACTTTGGCACGTTGCCAAAAATGTAAGACTATAAATGCAGACTTAGAGCACTGTTTCTGGAATTGTGCCAAAATTAAAAAACTTCTGGTATAAAATAAGTAATTGGGTTAGCAAAATTAACCAAAGCAATATACAATTAAAGGATAAAAATAAATAAAAAGCGGGGGAGAGAGTGGAGATACACGGGCTTTTTTTTTTTTTTTTTTGGTTTTTATATGTTATTTTTGTATATTTTAGTTTATTAAGAAAATTACCATTCGGTATGCAAATTAATTTATAGTGCAAAATCTTGGAAACTGCAAATACTGTTAATTGCAATATTTTTTTGGTTAGATTGAGGATATATGTCCGTTAACTTTAATCTGCAGTATATAATATGCTGGCTATATTTTCAATGTCTAGCATAGTTTGCTTCATAATGTTTAATATGTTAAATTTATTTATGGCAATGTCATTACTATTGTTTTTTTCCCTATTTTAGAGACTAATACTTGCTATGACAAAGGAATATACTTTATATATGTATATTGAGGCACTGTTAGTAACGACGATGTATGTAATGTATGTAAAATACTTACAGGATTTTATTTGTTAGTATCTCTTCTTTATTGGAATTGTATACTGAAATGGCTAATAAATAAATATATATAAAAAAATTACATGCTCTTTCTGAATCACGAAAGAAAAAATTTGGGTTCAGTGTCCCTTTAAGTGGTTAATACCTCTAAAAATAATGTTATTTTTACTTATAAAGTATGTATTGATCTTTTAATCAAACATATCAGACTCATGTTACAATATAAACACCATTATCATTTCACTGCATTTTATACGTGTATTTCTTATATGAATGAAGAAAATAGATCAAGCCTCCAATA
This sequence comes from Bombina bombina, assembly GCF_027579735.1. Classification (NCBI taxonomy): domain Eukaryota; kingdom Metazoa; phylum Chordata; class Amphibia; order Anura; family Bombinatoridae; genus Bombina; species Bombina bombina. The sequence goes on from NC_069504.1 coordinate 157,104,002, forward strand.
CAGTATTTTTATGAAGTTATGAAGCTAACACTATGGCCTCTATTTATCAAGCCGTCAACCTCAAATACGCTGGAATTCTGCAGCGTATTTGTGGCGAGCCTGATTTGCCTTAGTTATCAAACCCTGCAAACTGGCAAAAGTAGAATTTAGTGACATAACATACGATCCGCCGGACTCAGTCTGACACAGATCGATGCTTACGTCACTGCAGATGTTCCGAACGCAAGTTCGGCACAATCTGACTACTTTTGGAAGTTATCAAATTCCTACCAGGTACGCTCTGCACTTTTTTCCGGCCCAGTGTACTTGGTTTTCAATCCGCCGCCCTGGAGGCGGCGAATACCATAGGAATCAATGGGAGTCTGAAAGCAGCGAAAGCTCATGTTCACTGCTGCCCAATATCCCATTGATTCCTATGGTAAATGTCTGCACCTAACACCCTAACATGTACCCCGAGTCTAAACACCCCTAATCTGCCCCCCCTACACCGCCGCCATCTACATTATACTTATTAACCCCTAAACCGCTGCCCCCGGACCCCGCCGTAACTAAAGTTATTAACCCCTAAACCGCCGCTCCCGGACCCTGCCGCAACTAAATAAAGTATAAAACACCTAAACCGCCGCTCCCGGAGCCCACCGCCACCTACATTATACTTATTAACCCCTAATCTGCCCCCCTAAACCGCCGCCACTATATTAAATGTATTAACCCCTAAACCTAAGTCTAAACCTAACCCTAACACCCACTAGCTAAATATAATTTAACTAAATCTAAATAAATAATTCCTATTTAAAACTAAATACTTAACTGTTATAAATAAATAGTTACATTGTAGCTATCTTAGGATTTATTTTTATTTTACAGGCAAGTTTGTATTTATTTTTACTAGGTAGACTAGTCATTAAATAGTGATTAACTATTTAATAACTACCTAGCTAAAATAAAGACAGCTTTACCTGTAAAAAAAAACCTAACCTAAGTTACAATTACACCTAACACTACACTATCATTAAACTAATTACCTACATTAACTACTATTAAATAAAATTATCTAAAGTACAAGAAAAAACAAACACTAAATTACAGAAAATAATAAAATAATTACATTTTTTTTAAAACTAATTACACCTAATCTAATCCCTCTAATAAAATAAAAAAGCCCACCAAAATAATAAAAATCCCTACCCTATACTAAATTACGAATAGCCCTTAAAAGGGCCTTTTGCGGGGCATTGCCCCAAAGTAATCAGCTCTTTTACCTGAAAAAAAAGTACAATACCCCCCAACATTAAAACCCCACCACCCACACACCCAACCCTACTTTAAAACCCACCCAATCCCCCCTTAAAAAACCTAACACTAACTCCCTGAAGATCACCCTACCTTGAGACGTCTTCACCCAGCCGGGCCGAAGTCCTCCACGAAACCGTCAGAAGTGGTCCTCCAGACGTGCAGAAGTCTTCATCCAAGCCGTCCAGAAGAGGTCCTCCAGACCGGCAGAAGTCTTCATCCAGGCGGCATCTTCTATCTTCATCCATCTGTCGCGGAGCGGGTCCATTTTCAAGCCATCCGACGCGGAGCATCTTCTTCCAACGACATCCGATGACTGAATAAAGGTACCTTTAAGCAATGTCATCCAAGATGGCGTCCCTTGAATTTCGATTGGCTGATAGAATTCTATCAGACAATCAGAATTAAGGTAGGAACAATTTTATTGGCTGATGCAATCAGACAATAGGATTGAAGTTCAATCCTATTGGCTGATCCAATCAGCCAATAGGATTGAACTCACATTCTATTGGCTGATTGGAACAGCCAATAGGATTGAACTTCAATCCTATTGACTGATTGCATCAGCCAATAGGATTTTTCCTACCTTAATTCCGATTTGCTGATAGAATTCTATCAGCCAATCAGAATTCAAAGTACGCCATCTTGGATTACTTCACTTAAAGGTACCCTCAGTCAGTCGTAGGATGTCGTTGGAAGAGGATGCTTCGCGCCGGATGGCTTGAAGATGGACCCGCTCCACGCCGGATGGATGAAGATAGAAGATGCCGCCTGGATGAAGACTTCTGCCCGTCTGGATGACCTCTTCTGGCCAGCTTGGATGAAGACTTCTGCCCGTCTGGATGACCACTTCTGCCGGCTTCGTGGAGGACTTCAGCCCGGCTGGGTGAAGACGTCTCAAGGTCGGGTGATCTTCAGGGGTTTAGTGTTAGGTTTTTTTAAGGGAGGATTGGGTGGGGTTTTAGAGTAGGGTTGGGTGTGTGGGTGGTGGGTTTTAATGTTGGGGGGGTATTATACTTTTTTTTCAGGTAAAAGAGCTGATTACTTTGGGGCGATGCCCCGCAAAAGGCCCTTTTAAGGGCTATTCGTAATTTAGTATAGGGTAGGGCTTTTTTATTATTTTTGGGGGGGGGGGGGTTATTTTATTAGGGGGATAAGATTAGGTGTAATTAGTTTTAAAAAAATGTAATTATTTTATTATTTTCTGTAATTTAGTGTTTATTTTTTTGTACTTTAGATAATTTTATTTAATTTTATTTAATTGTAGTTAATTGTAATTAATGTAGGTAATTAATTTAATGATAGTGTAGTGTTAGGTGTAATTGTAATTTAGGTTAGGTTTTATTTTACAGGTACTTTTGTCTTTATTTTAGCTAGGTAGTTATTAAATAGTTAATAACTATTTAATAACTATTATGCTAGTTAAAATAAATACAAAGTTTCCTGTAAAATAAAAATAAATCCTAAAATAGCTACAATGTAACTATTCGTTATATTGTAGCTAGCTTAGGGTTTATTTTACAGGTAAGTATTTAGTTTTAAATAGGAATAATTTATTTAGATTTATTTAAATTATATTTAAGTTAGGGGGGTGTTAGGGTTAGTGTTAGACTTAGGTTTAGGGGTTAATACATTTAATATAGTGGCGGCGGTGTAGGGGGGCAGATTAGGGGTTAATAAATATAATGTAGGTGGCGGCGGTGTAGGTGGGGGCAGATTAGGGGTTAATAAATATAATGTAGGTGGTGGTGGGCTCCGGGAGTGGCGGTTTAGGGGTTAAACACTTTATTTAGTTGTGGCAGGGTCCGGGAGAGGCAGGCTAGGGGTTAATAACTTTATGTAGGTGGCGGCGGTATAGGGGGCGGAAAATTAGGGGTTAATATGTATAATGTAGGTGGCGTTGGGCTGCGGAAGCGGCGGTTTAGGGGTTAATACATTTATTAGATTTGCGGTGGACTCTGGGAGCGGCGATTTAGGGGTTAATAACTTTATTTAGTTGCGGTGGGTTCCGGGAGTGGTGGTTTAGGGGTTAATATATTTATCAGAGTTGTGGTGGGCTCCGGGAGCGGTGGTATAGGGGTACACATTATAGTATAGTGTGGTTGTTTAGTGACAGGGTACCAAGAAAGCTGAAAAAAAGCCGAAGAGCAGCGAGATCAATGACTGTTAGTTAACAACAGTCCCGCTGCTCATCGCCCCGTAATTGGGGTGCGCGGGTTTTTTGACAGCTTTTTTGATAATTTTGGAGAACGTATTCAGGTCCACGGCAGCGATGTTAGGCGATCTTAGGGCGAGCGTATTGGTGCAGTCGAATGCAGGTAAGTTGAAGGCTCAATAAATAGAGGCCTATGGGGCAGATTTAACAACGTTCGAGCAGTCATGATTCGCAGGTATCGAATCATATCCGCTCAACCTCGCTAAATGCCGATAGCATACACTGTCAGCATTTAATATTGCACAAGCATTTCTGGTGAAATGCTTGTGCAGTGCGGCCCCTGCTCATTAGCCCACCAATCACAAAATCCACTTATGGGGCTCCATTTATTAAGCAGCAAATGCTGCTTCAGAGCCCCTCGTTTCAGGTTCACCTGAAACGGAAGTTAAGATGCAGCGGTGTTATTTCAGGGGCTGACTGAAATCATCCCGATCCGATCAGGATGATTGACGGGCCCCTGGTAGGCGGGCCGTCAATCATCACATTTCAGTCAGACACCGAAAAAAAACACTGCTGCTTCTTAACCTCTATTTCAGGTGGACCTGAAACGAGGGGCTCTGAGGCAGCATCTGCTGCTTAATAAATGGAGCCCCATAAGTGGATTTTGTCTTTCCAATAAGAGGCTTTGCAATACATTTAGCTAATCTGTGGTCTTACTTTTATAAAAAGTTCTATTGGTCGAGTTTGATTATTTTTTTGTTATTTCAGCAGGTCAAGGTAATAAAGTCTTAAGCCACCACGATGCAATATAAACCCTTGTACTAATATCACGTACACTTATGGATTTACTTTCCATTGGAATAGAGCTTGCATTAAAAAGGTTATTCATGAACTGTCTGTTAACCCTCTGGATGCCAGAGAGGGTCAAGGCATACATGGAGACAGTAAAAGTTCAGTCAACCGTGCTAAAACATCTAGTTGTAAATTAGCTAAGATCATGTACTATTCATATTGTTTCTATTATGTTCTATTGTTTCTGTTTTTTATCTTCTTAATGAAATGTTCAAGATGTTGATCAAAATAGTTTTATTCTTGTGTTATTATTTCTCAGTAGTAGATGTCAAATAAAGTAAAAGCTGATACAAAACATTGCAAAACATACAGTATATGGGGTCAATTTATTGATGTGCGAGCGGACATGATACAATGTAGGGTATCATGTCCACTGCACATCGATAAATGCCGACAGCATATGCTGCCGGCATTTGTTATTGCACCAGTAATTCTTGTGAACTGCTGCTGCAATGTCACCCCCTGCAGATTCGCAGCCAATCGGCTGTGAATCGGTCGTATTCGATCGTGTTGATTTCTGTCCGCGGCCTCAAAGCAGGCGAGAGGTTGTGGAGCAGCAGTCTTTATGCATATTTCATAATCTAATTTTCTGCACATAGCAGAATATGTTCTGTTTATTCTTAGAAAAGAAATATAAATATACTGTAAATTTGATGGATTTATATCATATTATATATATATATATATATATACAGTATGGTGGGATCAGACTGATATACTACATGGGAAGTTTTTCTCTGTGAAAAGCATTACTGGGCTAAAAGAAGCTGCACCCAGGTGGGTAAATCGCCATAGAAAGGCTAACAGATAGTATTGGAGCCAGTTGTTCATTCCGGTGAGTGTGCTTCTCTCTGTGTATATATATATATATATAGGAATATCCATTTAAAAATACAAAGACCCATATTCTGCTATTTGCTGAACATTGGAATGTAAAATATTTACAGCAAATACACACTATAAACACTTTATTCAATATGAATATTGCAATAAATAAGATCGAGCGTTAACTGCGCAAGAAGTAAGCTTTTTGCGCGCATCGGGTTACGCCATATTATGATTTGAAATGTATATTGTTTTCGCTAGGTGCACTTTAAGATATTACTCACGCGATAACCTATTCCCTCATAGAAGTCAATGGAGCAAAAAAAGTTGAAAAAACATCCTGCTCTGTGCGCAAACACGATCCCATATTCTCAAGTGTACAAACCCAACATGAAAATATGAATAGTTCACATTTCAGTGTTCTTCACATAGAAGAATATTTTCTATTTATTTATAAATACATATTCTATTTTTACAGTATATATATTTCATGTTTTCTTGCACAAATATATATTTATATCTATACATATATATATATATATATATATATACACACAGTATATATATATATATATATATATTATTATTTTTTTGATTATATATAGTATAGATATATAGAAATATATAGAAATATCTATTTAGAAATATGTATTGCATAAATATGTGTTTACAAGTTTTTTATCTACTTAACTGCATATATAATTGTGTACATATGTATTTATGGTTTTATATGTGTATATATGTAAATTATATATATATATATATATATACACACACGTATAAATACATATGTACAAACATTATATATATATATATACACACACGTATAAATACATATGTACAAACATTATATATATATATATATATATATATATACACACATAAATATACATCTTTAGACATGTATATGTAAGTATTGTAATGTTAAAGCACTTGCCTGCTTCTTTTTTCTAACACCAATTTTTTTTAATAATATGTATTGGTGTCATATATACGTGTAACTGTACTTTTGTAAGGTATTTTTTATGTGTTTTGTGAGACTTTTACGTTTTGCCAAATAGTTAACCAGATCTCTGAAGATGCAGTAATCATTCTAGCATAAACTGTGATTGTGCTCAAGCAATCATGTTTACTTTCAACTTACTATATGAGCGGAAAACCTGACCTGCGCAAATGGCTGCAATAAATTCCTTTATTGCTCTTGCTGTTAACGTGCCACTCGTATGTACAAGTCCTTGAGAACAATAAGTTATGGTTTTAATGACCAAAAACCATTTATTTCAAATACAAAAATAAATATGTGTAATGCTCGTGGGATATTTCCCTATCAGACCAAAACTTCACCAGTAGTCTTCTTATCCCAAGCGGTCAAGGATAAGGAAGATCCCAGAACCAAGTGAGTGTAAGAAGTGAGGTAAGCAGTACTCACAGTAGACAGGGTAAGTCCTTCACAGCAATAAATTAAGGCATAGAATGGCAAGAGACGGGCAGCAGAGGTTTGGCAACAGAAAGGCACTCCAGCAGTATAGCGGTTTAGGAGTAAACCAATAGGAGTGGTCAGGAACAGGCGGAGGTCAGCAACAAAAGAAAATCCAGCAGTTTAGAAGTTCAGGGGGTAAACCAGGCAGATTATTCAGACAGGCAGAGTTCAAGCAATGTTAAGGCAATCCAGCAATTCAACGGGTTAAACAGGCAGATTAGTCAGACAAGCAGAGTTCAGGAATATTAAGGCAATCCAGAAATTCAAGGGTTATAAACAGGTAGAGTAGTCAGACAGGCAGAGTCAGCAATAATAAGGCAATCCGGCAATTTAAGGGTTAAAAAGGCAGCGAGTAATCAGACAAGCAGAATTCAGCAATATTAAGGCAATTCAGCAATTCATGTAATAAAGCACCTAGGAGCACACTCAGTAACACCTATACTTGGCAGTAAATGTAGATTATGCAGGTTCTTACATAGCGCCGATTTGCGCCAAGAAGATTCAAAATGAATGTGCAAACTATAGTGTATAAAAGTATACATAACAATAAGTGTATGGCTGTTAAATTTGAAATATAAGTGTTTGTTTCTTAGAATAGCAGAATAATAGCTACAGCTTTTGGGGTAATATGATGCAATTTATTTTTCTTTTCTTCGAGAAAATGTTATTTAGGGTTGTGTTTCTCAACTCCAGTCCTGAAGTATCCATAAAAAGCCAGATTTTCATGATATCCCAACTAAAACACAGGTGAAATAATCAACTGATTAGTAACCATGGTTACTAACCTGCTCTCACCCATCACCTGACTATTCCACCTGTGCTCTAGTTAAAATATATTGAAAATCTGGCCTGTTAGGCATACTTGAAAACTGGAGTAGAGAAACACTGATTTAGGGTATGTCAATATATTAATGTTGCATAGGTTTTCCCAGTACTTCTGTATCTTTAATTAGATCTATTTTTTTGGGTCACAGTACCTCAATGTATGAGAAATAAAAGTCTAGCTGCAATCTTGCTCAGCATTTTCCTCTAGGTAGTGTTTTTTAATATTCTGAAAATATCAGAATATTTTCTCCAAAAGAAAATAGTAAACATTGCTGTGACTAATGCAAATACTGTTTCAAAACCACTCAAAAGCTCAGGCAATGTGTTGTCAAATAAAAAGCAATGTAAATCTAATATGATATACAAACTTAGCTTAGTAGAAAGATCTGTCCGAAAGTATAATTCTCAACTAAATTACTGACCTACAGGTGTAGTTCAACAAACGAAGTAGATGCCCAGTTGAACATAAAAAGGTTACGACAGGCAGGAATCACATCCAAAAGGGGAATATTGTGGCAAAGATTTTGCTTAGTCAGAAATGAACACTGTTGTGAATCATTTTTAGTAGGAAAAAAAAAATGTGACATATAGCCATTTGTCATAGTTACTTTAATGTAAATTCTACGAGCTGTGCATAGTCAGAAAATTCGATTTGTTTTAAAGATTTGTTCCAGATTTTTCCCAAATGATCAGTTCAGCCAAATATAATTTATGTAGGCACATTCGTTTCAGCTAAAATATTGGATTAAGAATTGTTATTATTATTTCCAATAGGAAAAGAAAAATATTAAAACTAATTTTAACAAAAAATCTTACATTATAGACTTCAAACAATTTAATTTAACCTATTTTTAAATGCTAACAGAATATTCAACTCAATGTTTGAATTAGAGTAAATGACTAACTCATAAAGGCACACAAATGCACAAATGCACTTTTCAATTGCTCTTATTAACGTAAAAAATCTGAGCTTCCCCTAGTCTCCTACCTCACTATGCTAAGTTAATGCTTGAATGGCATTTAGTTGCTCACCTGGCTGCCCCAAACATCAATCATTAGAAGTACCTATGGCAGGATTGGACAGGGACAATCGACACATGAATGGTCAGACCCCTGTACAAGTAACTGATTAGAAAAACACTATCGCTTCTTCTCCCCCCTTCCTGTATTTTTTTTGGCAAACAAACGACATGTACAAATGAACTAATCATTTTAATCAAGCAGTTGTTAGTTCTTTGTCCGTTTTGTCCAATAATGTAAGGTTCCATAACCCCAACGCAACCTAAACCCACTCCACTATTAACCCCTAAAGTGCCATAGGCAACAACTGTAAAAGAAAACAACATAAGACAAAAAACAAAAACCCACAACAATAAACTACAACAAAGTAAACAAACATTAAAGCAAAATACAACAATAAGAACAACAAATAACTAAATAACTAAAGCACATTACAACAAGATCAACAAAATGAACAGCAATTAAATCAAAAGACAATACAAGAACAACAAAGTAAGCAACCATTAAAGCAAAAAGCAACAACAATAAATTAAACAACCATCAAAACATAGACCACAATAAATCACAACAAAGTAAACAAACAGTATAACAAAACATCACTAAACATCAACAACAAATATGTATTACTCACCATCTTAAGTCTTCTTTCTTCATTAGATGTAATCCACAGCAAAAAAAAGCCATTAAAAGAAACTATAAAAAAATCCAAAGTGGGAAAAAAAACAATCCAAAGGGTCCTCTTTTATCTTCATCAGATGTAATTCACATGAAAAAAAGACCACACAAAAAAAGCAATTAAAAAAATCCAAGGGGTACTCTTGTTTTCTACATCAGATGTAATCCACAAAGCAAAAGTAGCTCCTCTGGCCCTCGGGGGGCCAGCTGTTCTGGTCCTCGGAGCAGTGGCTCCTCTGGTCCTTGGTGGCAGCTGTTCTGGTCCTTGGCAATGGCGACCCTTGCTCATCCTCAGCTGCGGTGGCTCATTTTCTTCTCCCATCCGTTCTTCAAGTTGTCCCACAGCACACTAATTTTTTCTAGTAAGTTTCCCTTCTTTTATAAGGTTGCCCTGGCAGTTCCATTGGCTTATTTTTTAAACAATTTCAAATCTAGTCCCCAGCCAACAAAGACACAGGGGTCAATTTATCTAACTGTCGGATGGACATGAGCCCGCTCCTATAGCGATCATGTCCACCTAACATCTCTGAATGCCGACAGCATACGTTCTGGTGAACTGCTTGTGCAATGCAGCCCCCTGCCAAAATCTTTGGCCCAATTGGCAGGGGGTGTCAGCCAACCCAATCGTATGCTTTTATGTCCGCCACCTTAGAGCAGGCGAACGAGTTAAGGAGCAGCGGTCTTAAGACCGCTGCTTCTTAACTCCTGTTTCCAGTGAGACTGAAGGCTTGCGCGGAAACAGAGGTATTGGGGCCTATACAGGGGTTGGTAAATTGGCTCCCTAGACTATAAAAAGAGAGCAGATTGATTCAAGAAATTATAATTTAGAAATATCTAGGAGCATATGCACTAGACATATGTAATACAGTATATGTTTTAGATATTACTTCTATTCATTCACTTTGCATTTTGTTAGTTGTTAAAAAATAAACTTTTTTTATTTTTTAAAGCATTTTTTGCACAGTAATATATCTATCTATCGATCGGTTTGTCTCTATCTATCTATCTATCTATCTATCAATCAATCATCTATCAATGTAGCTATCATCTATCTATCTATCTATCTATCTACAGATACTCGTCGACTTACGACCGCGTTATGTTCTGACCTTCTGGTCGTAAGACAATTTGGACATAAGTCGGTCAAAATATTGGCATGTAAATAATATTGTGTGGTGTGTTGGCTGACATTTCATGAATTAATAATAAACAATAACACCAGAGATGTTTTAAATTCCTTTACTAATACAGTATCATCACAGTATGAATAATAAAATAATATTTCTTTACTGTGCAAATAATAACATAACATTTACTATGCAAAATACTATTATAAAATAACATTTACCTGTACTGTACCTATTTACTGTACTGTAATAAAATATAATATTTTTTTTGTACTCTACCTGTAGTACTGTGCAAATAATAACATAACACTTTACTGTACCTGTAAAGTAGTTTTGCAGGAACTTTAACACTTATTTTACTTTAAACTTTTTAAGAAAAAAAAAGTAACTTCTTTTACTGTACTTTTACAGCTTATGTCATCAGAGTTATCATCTTGGTGAGTTGAGGCTGGAGGAGTTTCAGATGCAGTGTTCTTTTAAAAAAACAAGCTGAGCTTTGTTTGAAGCGTTTGTTTCTTTTTCTCCTCATAGATTTCACGATAGCCACGCACAGCTTCCTGAATTTAACGGTCAACCTTGTTAAATCTTTCAACATTCTGGTCCATGTTTTCAAAACAGGAGACAGCTTTATTTAGCAATGTAAAGCCTTCAGCCAACCCCTTTGCAGTGAATTTCTTCTCTGGCTCTTCTTCCTCTTTGTCTTCTTCCTCTCTCCTATTTTCCTCTGCAACTCTCTCTGCTTCCAGTTCTATTAGATCTTCATTTGAAAGTTATTTTGACTCATAATCTAACAGCTCTTCTACATCTTCCATTTCACATTCCAATTCAAGATTGTTTGCAAGTCTCACAATGTTTTCTCTAATTTCATCGAGCTCTTCCTCTGTTTCAAATCTCTCAAATCTGGTCACATATCGTTTTAGGCACTTCTTCCAAATTCCATTCATGCACTTTTCGGTTACATCCTCCCCACGCTGCTGCAATATTTTTTTATGCACTGAAGAATGTTATAACTTTTCCAAAAATCACGCAATGCTATGTCATCATCCAGCATCTGTAGCAGCTATGGCTTGGGAGAAATGTAGATCTGAGGTAGTATTGCTTTAACGTGGCAATTGCCCCTTGGTCCATCAGTTGAATGAGTGGTGTTTGTGTTGGGTGGCATATAAACCACTTTACATCAAGATGAAGGTCACCCAGGTGTGGTGGATGTCCAGGTGCGTTGTCTAAAATCATAAACATTTTGAACTGGATTACTTTCCCTAAGCAATATCACAAACTTGGGGAATGAAACAGTTAACAAACCAGTCTGTGAACAATGGCCTGAGTCATCCACGATTTAGCATTTGACCGGTAATACACAGGCAGCGTGTGGCTTATTAATGTTTTTAAATGCACGTCGGTTTTCTGAGCGATAGATAAGAAATGGCTTAAGCTTAAAACCAACAACGTTTCCTCCAAGAAACAAGCTTACCCGATCCTTGAATGCTTTAAATCCTGGCATGGTTTTTGATTCTTGGTGAATGCATGTGTGCTCAGGCATCCGTTTCCAGAACAGACCCGTTTCATCAACGTTGAATATTTGTTCAGGTAAATACCGTCCCTCTTGGATTAATTCATCCAAAGTGTCAATGAACTTTGCAGCGGCTTCTGAATCTGCACTTGCTGCTTCTCCTGAAACCCGCACATTATGCAGACTTAATCTTCTTCTAAAATGTTTAAACCATCCAGTGCTTGCCTGGAAATTCTCTTTGTAATCCTCACCAGCTTTCTCCTTTAAAGTCTCAAACAAACTTTTAGCCTTCATCTGAATTGTTAGAAGGCTTATGGGCGTACGTTTTTGTATTTGATCTTCTATCCACAGCATTAATAATTTCTCCATTTTGTGAATGGGCCCTTGAGTGACGTTGTTTTGTTATTATTGTTGATTTCATTGGTGCGGAACCTTTTACAGCTTCACGTATGCATTCCTTGTCCTTAATGATTGTGGAAACTGTGGAATGCGACAGTTTCATATCACGGGCGATCGCGTTCACTTTTTTACCTTCGTCATACTGCTTTATGACTTTCATTTTTATCTCCAAATCAAGAGCTTTCCTCTTCTTTGTAGCTTCTTTGCCGCTACACAGTACCGGCCTTTTGGACTGCGACATTGTGAGACCCATACAAAGGCTGCTTACAGTCACTTCTTTGCGCACACAAGCACTGCCCTTGCCTTTATGAACATATGCAAATAAGCATCGCCTTCAGTGCGACCGATGGTCATAAGTACCCCGCCTTTGTGCACACAAGCACTGCCTTGCCTTTACGCACATACACAAATAAGCATCGCCTCTTCAGGTGCGACCGATGGTTGTAAGTACGGATGGCCGTAAGTCGCATAGGTCGTAAGTTGACGAGTATCTGTATTTATATCTATCTATACATCTTTAATGCTCACCCCCTGTCCTTTGATTGTACTGTAAGAATAAAAATTGCACATTTATATTTCCTGATTAACTGTATCCACCATTTCACTTTTTATCCCATAGCAAACTATTTTAAGATTTTTTTTTTTCAAATATCAAATTTGCTATTGTATAGGTATAGTAATATCATCCTATTGCCTTGGTTCTTGATTAACAACGAGGATGCTATATTTCTTAGCAAAATTTTGAAAAATAATGTTGTTTACCCTTGTTAAATAGCATTTCTAATATAAAACTAATTATTGAATTAGTATATGACTTTTCTTGCTTTAAGCTTTCCTGTCTTGACCTGTAAAACTGGCTGCATCGGTTGTATGTTCCCAACCCATTGTCAGATATTCTGGGCTGGATTACAAGTGGAGTGGTATTTAGCAATCCTGCTCAAACATAAACACAGCTGAAAGTAAAGTTTTATTTTTTTATGTACGTGGGTTAGCCGCACATTTTAGAAGTTGAAAGCAAATTTTTGAGTGCGAGCAAAACACGATGCATGTAAACCTTCAAGACTTCGGATACCACAACCACGTTAACGTCTTCTCCCCATAGACCTTTAATAGAGCATGCCTTTAAAAAAATAGTTAAATTCTAGAGAACCTATATATACCTATTCCTATACTTTATAATCATATAGATATAATGGGGTTATATATATATATTTTTAAAATAAAAGAAAACTTTTTCTTCTATGAAAATTTAAAATATGCGTAACCATGCTTCGGGTTTCGCACTATACGCTCAGACACGTTAAGTGTCAGGTTAGAGAAATGAAGAATTAGTTAACTTAATGTGCGTTATCTAAATATCAAATATCAAATATTGAAAAAATATTAATAATAAATTAGAGTTACTGTAAAATATACAAATATATTCAAATGATTTTTTTGAATTTTTAAGACATCTATAATAATCATTTACAATAATTATTAATATTTTTTCAATATTTTACATTTAATAAATACTTACACACCTTAATATAACTCACATATGCACACATTAACACATTATAAACCTTTTCAGTCAAATACCTTGTCATATAACATATACCCTTTAACCATAATACAAATTTCACTTTTCAAGGTGAAACCTTGAAGAGGAACCTTTGGGGATTATAAAGTGATGTTCCTTGTATGCGAGGATTCTGAAAATAGATTGTTTTTTTAATGTACTGTAAAAAGCAAAGTAGTAGATACCTACTCATCTAGCTAAGTGCATCTTTAACATGGTAATTGGTTTAACCAAGTCAAGTAGCAAAACTTCTGTGTATTATTTTTGGTTAGTAAAATATGAAAGTACTTTAATAATCAATTTTCTTTAAACAGCTATAATATACTTCAACTTTTTAATTGGAATATAATCTTGGAGAGAAATGCTCAACAAGTTTAATCAGAAAAAAAACATGTAAATGATTTAATTTAATTTATATAGTAGGAATTTGGTTATAAACGACTTTGGCTTTATATTGTGGTAAAAATCAACATGCTATGCTTAATGAACATAAAGGTATGCCATAGACCAGGCTGTGATATTAAAAAAAAAATCTTAATGAATAGACAGTTTGGGAACTAAAATAAAAATTATTTTAAAAACTAAAACACTCTTTGCAATCAATTTTGAAATCTAAGATTTTCATGCAAAATGTTTAATTGAGCTTAGCACTCCCTCAGAGATTGCAGGAGCCTGCAATTTGGTCCCCCATTATTATTTCTCTGACCTTCTGTCTGAACCAGGCAGAATATTTTACATTAGAGAGATTGTCCTTTAAAGGACAGTATATTATGATTTGTTGTTTCACACTTTTTCTGTGTTTCCAATGATCCATTTTATCTGTTGTAGTATATTAAATTGTCTTCAAATAACTACTTTATCTTTATTTTGCATTTGAAATAGGTTTTTTTTTGCCTGTTGTATACCTACATATAATGGAGATTCCAAAATGGAGGAAAGTGTTATAGAAAAGTTATGTAAACAAGAACATTTTTAAATAATCATGCTTCCATTGAGGATTGGGCTAGAAAGATATTAAATGATAATTGTTCATTGTTCTCTCTGTGGACTTGATGCTCAAAAGATTTTTAGGAAATGCTCATTTCAGTCTCGCTAGTCTTGCAAATCACCCGCGGGGTTAAATGGTATAAAGAAGTGGGCTGACCCTCACTGTCTAGACAAGTGGTAATGTGACTTCCATAGCATAATATAGGGCAAGCTTCCTTCTCAACAATCCAACCTTATCTACAGTGAATTGCAGATCTTGGCAAAGTGGAGGGGGCATATTTTCAAAGCATGTTAAAACAGCATATACTGTGCATTTAATAAACATAAAAATAATTTCTGTTTAGAGTTCAAATAATAGATATGTAAACTAATGTTTCACTGTCAAGAGAATTTCTTACAATTGCTAATCTTGCCACTGAATGGGTGACGAGACAGGTATGTGTTAAATGGTTCACGTACACTGGCAGATATTGTTTATAACAACATAACTTCCTGGCAATGCTTCCCCATTATAATACAGGCTTCTCCCATGGAATGCCCATGAAACTACCTATGGAACACCTATATAAAGCTATATATGTGGTCAATAATGTAAATAAAAAAACCTTAATAAGAAACCTATATGAGCTGGGGATCGTGGGTATATGGTAGACTATTATGAAAGTTTCTTGATTAGTTCTACTATCGTTATTGCATTGTTCCAAACGTTGTTAGGATTTTTACCGTAGTGGCTAGGTCATCATTTGGGGACACTCTACATAGCAATTTTATCTAACAACCGTAATCAACAGCAATGCTCTGGAAAATGTTTCCTATGAGGACATTTATTCAAAGAAACATTAAAAATACAAATAGGTTGTCTTTTGATTTGACTGTATTAATTTTGAGTGCTAAGCAGTTTTCCACCTGGGTGCTAAGCTGATTTTGAGGGTTTTTAATTTTTTTTTTAACTTTTTTTTTCTTTTTTCAGATAGCCAAGACTTATAATAGGCGATTACCTTTCCAACGGTAGGTCTTGGGGGTCTGTAGCTGCTTAGATGTCTGAGATACTGGCTTCTAAGCAGCATGCCCCCTTTCCCTATACTTATTGTATTTTGTTAGTAAAGTTGCGCGGTGATATCATCACGTCATTGCAAGTGACGTGACCATGCAAAACGTGAAGCCATGGCAATGCCTGTCACTATACAGGTCCGATCGCTAGGGTTGGAGCGGGTGGGAGCCCCCAGATCTCCCTCAAGGCTCTGAGCCGTCGTTAGCACCTGAGTGGGAAACTCTGGGATGGCTCAGAGCCGTCGCTAGCACTCAAGGGGTTAAATACATTTTATCTGGAAAAAAATATACTGTAGAGTTGTGTTGCAAAAATTACATACTAAAAAATAAATTGCGCTTTATGTAGCAAAAGTTATGCTAAACCAAATGATAGAATACAATAGAAATCTTCTGGAATGACAAAACTTTTTTTTTTATATAATTTTACTAATGCAATACATAAAGTGCTTCATTAGTGGAACCAAATTGTCTGTATTATAAAATGAGTTTTGTGAAACATTTCCATCAACATAGACATCAGTGTCAGTTTAATTGTTTTTGGAAGTGTTTAGATTCTTGTTTAGTGAGATTATTCTCTTTAGCAGCCTAGTTCTTTATTATTGAACATAACAAAGCATATGAACTGGTATGTGACACTATTGCAAACAATACAATTTGGGATTACATTTACTACAGACAGCAAACAAGTCAACGGATGTTTTCCAATGCGTGTTACAAAAGTTTTCCCTTCTAGAGCAATAATCCTAGGCTAATTATAACAGGTATGTAAGACTGAAAACAAAATAAAATATTAGCACATTTGTATGAGTGTTAACCAGTGAGAAACAAGACATGTAAACAGACTTATTATCATTGTATACTGGTAAATACTATTTAGAAAGATAATTCAGCAGCCATGTTACATATTCACAGATTCAATAAAGTTTATTTAGAAAATGAGCTGCCACCACTCAGTATATCAGGTGTGCAATTGTTTAAATGGATGTTAAATTGAAAAAGGAAGTTATTTATATATATATATATATATATATATATATATATATATATATAATATATATATATATATATATATATATATATATATATATATACAGTATATATATATATATATATATATATATATGTATGTATGTATATATATATATATATATATTACAGTATATATATATATATACATATATATATATATATCTATATATATATATATGAAAATACACCAGATAAAGAGAGGGCTAATGACAAAAATTACAAAAGCAAAAGTGTGACACAGGCTGCACAAAATAACAAATATTTTATTAACACAGCATTACTGCAGTTCAGTAAGATACCCTTGAACAAAACGATGTCTGTATTACTGCATGTAAGAAAATGTCAGTGCACATAAATCTAAAGCATTGTACATATCAAAGAGGTCTATTATAATAAATGCAGATATCAAAACACATGCAAAATTGGAAAACATCCCAAGAATTGAAACATCACTGAGAAAGTTCCAAGGTGCTTTTAGTGCAACCGCACACACCCTTAATGGTCTCCCAATATAAATATGCCACGATGATAGAAACACCAGCACATAGAGCACTTAGTGCATACGCACACTCTAAGCCAAAGCTGGGAAGCAAGAAAATAGACAGTTCTCAAACGTGAGCCTTAACTTGCGAATCCTCGGTTGTGGGAAACTAACTCCTGATACTTCACTAGGGAGATCTTATTTCAACGTTCCGTGTCCGGATTATTAAATTTTCAAGAGCTCTGTGTATATATACACACAGTATATATGAATTATACATACTACAGGTTGGTAAAAACCCTTTCCCACACACAAACTGGGCAATCCAGGAAACAATTATATCTATGTGTTCAAAAACAGTTTCTCCTCAATCAAATATATATAATCAGTCCCAAGATATGATCCAATATCTTTTGTGTACAAACACTATGAAAAGTATGAAATGTCTTCACTCCCAGAGCAGGCGGCTTCCAAACCTGATAGCCACTTCAAGTGTTATGATAATAAAGCTTATAAAATTAAAAGAACAGAAAATGCACAAAAGGACTCTATGGGGCTGATTATCAAGCTCTGTATGGGTTGATTGACACCCCCTGCTAGCGGCCGATTGGACACAAATCTACAGGGGGCGGCATTGCACAAAAACTGCTTGTGCAATGATAAATGCTGACAGCACATGCTGTCTGTATTTATCGATGTACAGCGGACATGATACGCTACATGGTATCATGTCCACTCGCACTATGATAGTTTTAGAGATTTAATAAAAAATATTCTCAAATTAAAAGAGAGTGACCAAAAGTGTTGGAACTACTCACTTAATTCAACCTCAACTTTTTAGGTATGTAAAAATGTTGTCACAGAGCGGGACCTTTCCTGAACAGCACTAAAAAGCAATCCTGGATTCAACTCTGAGGCCTATTTTATCCTCCGGTCCTTCATTCCTGTGGAATCGATCACGCTTATTCTCCAAGTGCCATGAACTCATATGGTTTTTACTCCGTCTATGTAGCAAGCTCACTAATCCACACTGAATGCCGGTTTCATATGTGATCGTGACCGGATGAAAGGGGCATGCCTGATGCGTTTCATAGGCATAACTCCGCTTCATCAGAGGCAATACACTCCTACACCTCCTCTGCTGATATATATAGCGCAACTTATTAGGTCCATCCCTCATTCCTCTCACATACTCGAACTCCTCTTCTAACTCCGTTGTTACAAAGTATATACATTTAGCAACATATGTGTCAACTATTTCTTAAATGGCAGAGCTGAAACATTCTATTTTTTCCTATTGAATTTAAGCAATATCTTAGAATAACTGATAGAATATCCCATTAAAATCATTTTAAATTGTACTGTACATCGTTCACAACACTTATATATTTATAAATATATATATATATATATAGAGAGTGAGAGAGAGAGAGAGAGAGAGAGAGAGAGACCATTTAATTACGATATATGGGGATTTCTATAGCTAAACAATTTGATAAGTTGTAATAAAAGATTGGAATCATTCTTCTTATTATTATTATTGGTTTATTTTTTCCCAGGGCTCTGTATGGGTTACATTTAGCCTTCCAAAACAAACCAAAACATTTTATAGAAATGATATTAGATTCCAAACTAAATGTATATTATATTTTTGTTTCTCAAGATCAAACCTTTCAAAACTTTGATCAGTTTTCTATTTTTTTAGACATATCTGTATTTTGTTAGGGGGTATAAGCAAGAGTCTCCCTATACACAGAAATATATACATAAATATGTGCATCAACAGCTAATAAACATGCTCACAAATAAACAAAACATAGATACCAGGCATCATCTAGGATTACTGTTTAACAAAGGATACCAAGGAAACTAAGCAACATTGATAATAGAAGTAAATTTAAAAGTTGTTAAAGTTGATTGAGTTTGATTTTGAAGTCCGTTTGTACAATTTCCACAATAAACCTTTCTATAACCAACACAGTCATTGGCTGTACACTGTAGTGATATTTTTTATAACTGCCCAATGACTTGGGGTCTGTAACATACCTGAACCTTTAAATCCTAAACCACCTCCCATATTCTCACTTAATCACTATTTAAGCCTGCCTCCTCAAGTGTTAGACGCTTGATTATACTCAGGTGTTTAAGGGGCAGTAAATCTAAACAATAAAATGTTATATAATTCTGCACATAGTGCACAACTATATAACATTAATTTAGTGCCAACTTTATACGTCAAAGTATTTGAAAGATTTTTAATGCTTAACTGTAGCTCGCTCCTGCTACCAGACCACGGAGGGAGCGATCTACAGTGAGTTTAATGGCATGATCAGGCCGGCTGTGACTAGACAGCGTGCTGCGATGCGCTTCTGAAAAGACAAGACCCGCTCAGTAGAGCCAGGAGCGGTGTTCTACAAATTTCTACTTTGGCATTAAAAATCTTTAAAATATTTTGAAGTATGTAAAGTTGGCACTAAATTAATGTTATATAGTTCTGCACTATGTGCAGAATTATATAACATTATTGTTTAGGTTTACTGCCCCTTTAAGCTAGTAACTCTCACATCGTTCTTCCTGTGTTACGAAACTACCAGTTGCTTCTTTTCTTCTCAACAAATGTGGATATTCTCTGCTGCTACAAGTTTCTTGTTCTCAGTATCGAAGTGTCTTTCTTCCTCATCGCTGCTTCCTGATCAGCTGACCAGATCTGCAACCTTTCCTGCTACAGTGGTGATTCAACTGATTTCACAGAAGCCGCTCACATCCAGCAAGGCTCTCTAGAGCCCTCCATTAGGTAGGATTCACAACTTGTTTCTGAAAGCAGCCCTCAGCACATCTGCTATCAACTATAATACGCTGACTTCAACCGCAAGCATAATTACTACTCTCTATATCAGAGCTTTCCAAACTTTTTATGTTGGCGACACACTTTTTAGACCTACATCATTTCGCGACACAGTAATTCAGTTGTACTGGCAAACAGGAGGTTTAACTGTTTTAAGAGATACGGACACGTACATAAATGGTATAATAATGAAATGTATTTACAAGTAACAGTATGTAAGTGTGCAAGAATTAAAAAAAGTTTAATAACACCAACAGCTACTTACTATTTTAATGGGATGTATGAGGTTGATGGGATGAACACAATTTCAGAATATTTGGCGGAATATTAGATAAAGACACTCACATTTCATCATCAAGCATTTTTAAGCTTCCCCTTCCTATCCATATATCAAGAGCAGGAGCAGCAATTCACTACTGGGAGCTAGTTGCAAAAAAACCCCACTGACTTCAGCTCAGCGTTTAAGCTGCCGCCCTCAGAGCTCGGTGGGTCCAATTGACTACTGCCCGCGCTGCAAGCACACTGCTGTCCCACTCACTGACTACACATGCAGTCACGAGCTAATTAAGGAGACTACACGTGCAGTCAGGAGCCAATGTGCCGCCAATGGGAATAGTTTCAGTTTCCACTGAGCTGCGCCAATAGGTTAAGATGATCTGTGACCCCCTAGGTATCAATCACGTGTCAACCATGTGATATGCGAAGCAGGCAGGCGGAAAGTCAGAAACCCAAAAAAAAAATGTAAAAAAATTAAATTTAAAAAAATTTGTGCTGAAGCAGGGACACACCTACACACTGCTGCCGACACACTAGTGTGTCCCGACACACAGTTTGGAAAGCACTGCTCTACACTCTGCAAATTGACACTGCATACAAACATCAATGTGGTTTCCTTATAAATCTTACTGGCTGTTTGTTAATACGGCATCTGTGCTTGTCAGCTAATGTTTTGTCTGCTGCTTCCTGCTGCCTAATTATTCCTGCTATACTCTTTAACACTGGTTAACTTATAGCAAGTTTACATCTAACTGCCTCATATTGCCAGAGTCTTTCTAAAACAGATCTGCCTGAGTTACGTTGGTACAAATTATCCTTCTGCTTATATTAGCTTCCTGTTACAATTTTGGAAGTTATATATTACATTCCACTTGTAATTCTATTCAAGAAAATGCTACATAAGGTTACTGCTGCTCATTCTATACCATATTGAGCAGTTAATATATATAGATACATTTCCATCTAAAAGGCTTGTATACTTAATGGTAAGAGACAGTTCATCTACTAACTAGCCCTACAATAGTTAGAATTAAACCACCTTAAAAACATCTCCAACATTAAACATTTCCTCACACAAGACACAACTAAGATTTGAATCCACTCTCTTGTCCTTTCCTGCCTTGACTAATGCAACTCTATTCTTTCTGGTCTCACTAGCTGCTGTCTTTACAATCCATAATGAATACATCTGCCAGGCTCATCTTCCTTAGACGTCTGTCTTCATTTGCTGCACCTTTCTGCCAATTCCTTCACTGGCTTCCTCTAGCCTCCAGAATAAAACATAATTTTCCTTATTCTGACATACAAGGTCCTCGTTAGCACTGCTCCCCCCCTATATCTCAGGCTTGTCTCCATATACTTTCCCTCCCGTCCTCTTTGCTCTGCTCATGACCATCCTTTTCTCCTCCTCTCTTCCTCTCTTGTTACCTTCCTCACATTCTTGTCTACAGAACTTCTCTAGGCTGGGCCCCTATTTTTGTGGAACTTTCTGCCTTGTTCCACAAGAGTCTCCACTAGTTTTGAAATGTTCAAGTGCTCCATAAAGATTCTACTGTTCAGGTATGGATGTGCTAAAAAGAGGCGCTGGTTCTTTGTTAATCACTGTCTGCTTCTTTTTTCTTTCTCCTCAGTTTTTAAGTACAAGGAATAGTGCTGAGATATCAAACTGAAGCACCTAAATAAGGTGTATATATACTCACAGTATATATTCCGAACAACTGGCTCCCTCCTATTGCAAATAAACTATTTCACAGATTTTCCGATAAAAAACTGTATTTTATTTTAGCTCAACGCGTTTCTGCGGACCCAGACATCTTTATCAAGAGCAATAAAAGTGCATAAAGTGCTTTACAAACCAAAGCAAGCTTTGGTTTGGTTTGTAAAGCACTGTCTTTATCAAGAGCAATAAAAGTGCATTAAGTGCTTTACAAACCAAAGCATGATTGGGTTTGATTTGTAAAGCACTTTATGCACTTTTATTGCTCTTGATAAAGATGGCTGGGTCCGCAGAAATGCGTTGAGCTAAAATAACATACAGTTTTTTTATCGGAAAATCTGTGGAATCGTTTATTTGCAATAGGAGGGGAGCCGGTTTTTTCGGAATATATACTGTGAGTATATATACACCTTATTTAGGTGCTTCAGTTTGATATCTCAGCACTATTGCTTGTACCTAAAAAATGAGGAGAAAGAAAAAAAGAAGCAGACAGTGATTAACAAAGAACCAGCGCCTCTTTTTATGCACATCCAATCTACTCACACAGTGTTCAGGAGAGACTGTGAGACGGCTGCGGTTCATATCTTAAAGGGATATTCCAGCCAAAATTGAAAACCACATAAATGTATTTCGGTATTGAACAGAAGCATTTTTTTAATATACATGTATTAGCAAAAATGCTTCTAATAAAAGGCTATAGCTGTTTCAAAAGTGTATTTAAATATGCACCGTGCACCAGCATTTTAAACACAGCACTTTCTCAGAGAGCCTAAGGTGCTTCACATGCACGTGCAGAGAAAAATGTTTAACACTAAAACAGTGATAACTTTTACTAGAAGCATTTTTGCCAATACATGTATATTGCAAATATGTTTTCTATTCAAAGATGTAATAAATCTATGTGCCATTTAATTTTTTACTGGAATGTCCCTTTAAGAGGAAAGTATCAACCCATATTGTACACTTCTTTGTATGTGTTTACTGTTCAGGTATGCATGCAACATATGCTAACCTTTTCTAAACTCAGTTCCTCTCCTCCTTAGCTAATCCCTCAAACCCCCTTAGCATATAAACCTATAAACCAAGCTGTTTGTAGATCACCTTTATGAGAGCTGACTACAACAGTGCTTGGCATGGACCTCTACCCACTTGTGCCCTGTAAATGTTACTTGCATATCATATATATATATATATATATATATATATATATATAAAAAAAAGTCATCCAAAAATGCAGGGCACTCATTGGACTTTGCTATAAAAATATAAACTTTATTAATCCATATTAAAATTAAGAGACATAACATTCTGCACCACATCGTGCCTTTGTCAAATGTCACACCGCATCAAAGAATAATGCAATCACACACTTAAAATCAGCTAACACACAATTTAAAAACATACCCCTTTTAAAGACAAGATTTGAATCCGTTTTGCCGCCACTCGTCCCGCTCACGTCTTCCTGGTTAGAGCAATGACGTCACGTAGACACGTTAACGTACCTAGCGTAATGACGCATGGCACGACGTTGTCATAGTAACGTCAATAATGCCAAGAGGACAGAGCGTTTACCTACACGCAGAATCCTAGCCTTGGTAATGCGCATGCGCGGAACTAACCCGCTTACAGGGCGATTAGGTAGTCAAGGGCAACCAGCAATAAACAGAAAAGAAAACAACGATACTCCGAGGCTAAATGTAACAAACATAGGCGGGTGGTGGCAAGTCATTATAAATGTCAGATGTCCAATCAGCACACTCACTATGTGGCCATATTAGTTAGATCAGCTACCGGATCATAACAAAAAGAACTTTAAAGTGACTCGCACTCACACCACATATGTAAGCATGTTGAAAAAAAGGCAACTGAGATTAATTTAAGATTAAGACTGATACATCAGATGGCAGATTGAAACAAGCAACAATAACTAAATTAGTCTAACATATGAGATAAAGACTGCATCAGAGACCATAACAGTTGAAAATATTACAGCCTTAGTCTACCAGCCCACATAAAACCATAAATACATAAATAACTTCAAGGTGCATCATGTCTCCTTGGATTATTATTAGAAACTTTCCCATACAGGTGAGCACCCCGCTGGGAAGAAAATACACAAGTCCACTAGATCCAGGCAGATAATTTCAAAAGGAGCCAGTACCAGTTAGTAGAATGGACTGAAATCAAGTGATGTATTCAGGCCCCTTAAAGCCAACGTGTCCAGTCTGTAGATCCACCTACTTTCTAACTGTAAGAATCTCCTAGCTCTGTTGCCACCTCTCAGCATAGGCGGGACATGGTCTATCAACATAGACCTGATACTTGAGACAGAGTGTTTATGCATTACACAGTGGCGTTCTACAGGTTGATCCGACTTGCCTAATTTTAGGGCTTCACGAATAGCATACCTATGGTTCGCCATCCTCTCCCAAAAGGAAGTGGTCGTTTTCCCCACATACACACTGGAACACAGGCAAACCAGCATGTAAATAACATACGTGCTTGTACAGCTTAATCGATAGTTGATCCTGTATCTCTGGTTCTTGTGTGGGTGCTGAAAGGTATCACATTTTTGACATGCTATTGCAGGTGGTACAGTTGCCACAAGGGAAGCATCCCATTTTGGATGATTTCAGCCATGTTTCCTTGCGATAATGGCTAACCAGATCGGACTTGACAAAAAAATCCCTAAGGTTTCTAGCTCTGCAGTAGAATCAACCTGGGGGCTAACATGCTGCAAAATGGTAATGTGGGGTCAGTCTCCACCACCGGCCAATGTCTGCATACCGGTTCTGTCAGCCACTCACTACCAGGTGTATAGGTGGTAATCAGATTAAGTTGTTCACCAGCATCCTTACCAGGTGGTACTAGTGCTTCTGGTGACATCGGTATTCAATCGTCTTTCCTGAATGGTGCTTATTTCAGCCTTAGCATAACCCCTTTTATTGAGCTTCTCGCCCACCCTCAAGGGTGTCTCACTGTTATTTCTCAAGACACGAGTAAGTTGGGAGGTAAGAACACCTTTCTTTTGGTGTTTATTCGGGTGGAAACTTCTGGCATCCAATAATGAGTTGCGGTCCGTAGGCTTTGTGTACAAAGATGTACCGAAACCGCAAACCACCAGAGTCAGCAACCTTAAACACACATAGATCCAGAAAAATGTACATTCATGAGATGGAATTCTAACTTGAAACCGTATTGGGCTTTCCATGTGGTTCAAATGTGACCACCCACTGACACACACAATCATCACTCCCCCTCCAAATCAGAAACACATCGTCAATGTAACGTGTGTAATATTTCACTTGGGGGTGCTCAAATGGTTTCATCGATTCACCTGTTCGTACCAGGCCATGTAGATGTTAGCGTAAGTGGGTGCCAGATTCGAACCCATGGGCAGTGCCGGCCACCTGTAAATAATAATTATCTTCAAATATGAAGTAATTCTTCTCAAGGCAAAAAGTAAGCAGTGTACAGAGAAACTCAATAGGTGGCACACAATAATGGGCATTTCCAGTCACCATGGACCTGACAGCCTCAATCTCACCAACATGGCGGATTACCGTGTAGACTGTCAACGTCCATGGTGACCAGAATGTCCATCCTGTTGTAAGTCAGAGTAAACCTCTAAGTATTCTCAATAACCTAGGCGAGTCCTGTAAATACACCCTGGTATTCTTGACCATATTCTGGGAGGTGTGAATCAATATATATGGCTAAATTGGTAAGGACCCGAACCTTGGGCACACAATGGGTCTGCCCGGAGGATTCGTGATGGTCTTATGAACCTTCGGTAGAAGGTACAATGCTGGCACAACAGGGTAATCAGTAACCAAAAATGAAAAAAAAAATTCCATGGAGACATGATGCACCTTGAAGTTATTTATGTATTTATGGTTTTATGTAGGCTGGTAGACTAAGGCTGTTATATTTTCAACTGTTATGGTCTCTGATGCAGTCTTATATCTCATATGTTAGACTAATTTAGTTATTCATTTTTGCTTGTTTCAATCTGCCATCTGATGTATCAGTCTTAATTCTTAAATTAATCTCAGTTGCCTTTTTTCAGCATGCTTACATATGTGGTGTGAGTGCGAGTCACTTTAAAGTTCTTTTTGTTATGATCCGGTAGCTGATCTAACTAATATGGGCCACATAGTGAGTGTGCTGATTGGACATCTGACATTTATAATGACTTTCCACCATCCGTCTATGTTTGTTACATTTAGCCTCCCGAATATCGTTGTTTTTTTTCTGTTTATTGCTGGTTGCCCTTGACTACCTAATCGCCCTGGTAAGCGGGTTAGTTTCACGCAATGCGCATTACCGCGGCTAGGACTCTGCGTGTAGGTAAATGCTCCGTTGCTTGGCATTATTGACGTTACTAGACAACGTTGTGCCATGCGTCATCATGCTAGGTACGTTAACGTGTCTACGTGACGTCATTGCTCTAACCAGGAAGACGTGAGCGGACGAGTGGAGGCAAAACGGAATCAATCTTGTCTTTAAAAGAGGTATGTTTTTTAAATTGTGTGTTAGCTGATTTTAAGTGTGTGATTGCATTATTCTTTGATGCGGTTGTGACATTTGACAAAGGCACAAAACGTTTATGTCTCTCAATTTTAATATGTATTAATAAAGTTAATATTTTTTATAACAAAGTCCAATGAGTGCCTGCATTTTTGGATGACTTGGATGCTGTACAGCAGTGCACCCTGTCATTTCTACTACTGGTGAGATTTTATATATATTATTGCTTCAAACAGCTGTTGATATTTTATTTTATTAAGTCATAATGTATTTTCATAATTGTCTCATACATTGTCCAGAATTATTTATTGTTTCTTTTTATCCAATTAGATAGTGTCCTGTAAATGTTTGTACCATAGGTGCATAAACATAATTGTCTGTAAAATACATTTAAATATACTTAAGAGTACATTCAATTCAGGTTATACACTGTATATGTAATGTGACTTTTTTCATTTTAATACATTCAAATAATTTTAAAATAATTAAAAGTAAAATAATGCAGCTGCCCCTTCATTTTCTTTTTTGTATTGCAGCTATAATATTTGTTGAGGCTCTGCATATTTAAGCAGTTTTCAATCCGTTAGCTCCAATTTCCTTCAAGTTTTATTTTTCAATATTATCAGATGAATTGAAGACCAAAGGCACATTTAAAGCTTAAATTGTTAAGAAATAAAAGCAGAATAATTAAGCTTTTTCATTGACTAGATTTGATGGCATCTGTTCATGCTTTTTTAAACTGATGCCTTGAAGCCAAAACTATATAAGAGAATATTTACAGATTAATAAAACATAATAGGGCAGTTTCAACTCATTACACAACTGAAAATTGGGTTGATTCTGATAGATAATTTTGAAGAACACTATATAGTAAGTAGAATTATCAACATGAAGAGGAGTGTTATATCTATGTGATTGATTTCTGATATTGGGTGTCACCCGCTATATGTTGGGCATGAAGATGGAGCAAGTTCTCCCTAGGGGCACGTATAGTGCTTATGACCATGCGTTGGACTCCCTATTCAGTACTTTGTGATATATGTTGTCAGAGAAATACCTTTGGATGTTGCCTGGTTAAAGGGCTGAACACTGCTACATGTGGATTCGATATTTGATTACATCTTATGATGAATTGCTAAAGCCTGATATGCCTATGCTGATGTTACGGAATCATCCGCCAATTGTGGAACATGATACTGTATAGATCTGCTTAACACCAACAGTGTTGCAACAATTTTCATGTGCCGATATCCATCTTTCATCATCTTAAGCATACAAATGGACAGTTCATCCACACACGCCCCCCACTGATGTCACTACAACACCGCATCAGGTGATATGCAGATTAGCCATGCGGCTTACTACGCAAACAGAGGAGGTTACTATGACTGACCACAGGGTGATCTCATGGGACGTGCTTACACAACGTAGGCAAACTTTTCAGGTGTTTGACATTTGATTATTACACAGGGTATATAGGAGCTGTAGTCAGACAGGCTTTTATACTTCTCATTGTGGGACAATACTCTGAGGATGGACTGACCTTGGGACTGTCTCTACTTTGGGAAACATTTGATAAATGTGGCCCAGTACAGCACCGAAACGTCATGCAATCTCCCTATGTATTTTAAATGGTACATTAAAAGTTAATTTTTATTTTTTTAAATACCGGTGAGTGCTGCCTTTTTTTGACATTGCACCCCGGTAGTTGCCAATTTTGATATTGGGAGTGCAACACCATTTTGGACTCTGTAATTATTTTTGGTATTGCACCCAGAAAGATTGATAATTTTTTGTATGACAGTTGAAGGATTATTTATTTAGTTGTCTAACACAGATTTCAAGAGGAAATCATCCCCATTGGATTACCCCACTTTTGGTTTTAACAGCCACTTCAGTTTTTAACAGTTCTATTTTTTTGCATATAGCATGGAAACAGGAGCCTACGGTTTTGATACCTAATCTGATTGTCAACCACTGACACATTTGTGTTTACCGATGATGATGCAGAAAGAATAAGGAATAATACTGACCTACTTGAGTTGAGGGTTGATACCCCCATTGATGTATATAATAAACTACTTAACCTTAATAAAGTAAAATTGATTTTCATTTACATTCAGTATATTTATCTAAATATCATAAAAATAAGCTGATCCCTAGGGGCTTCAGGATCCCCAATATCCCCACTTTGGGTAGGTCTAGTTCTGAAATCTGTAGAACATGGTGCTGTATCTTAAACAAATGCTCATATGATTTGATTTTATTAACACCATAAGAAGAAGTCTCTAGATTGGAGAGAAAGATACAGCTGGAAATAGATTTATTAAAAAACAGAAAGTCTTCAGCTACTCAGTGAGGATAAAAATGAGAATTTGATTACTAAACTCTGACATTTTAGTTAAAAAATACAATAGTGGGGGGGCGGAGCCTGGCCATGCAGGGACATGGCTGCTTAACTTCTGGCTCCTATGCTCTGTGCCTGATGTTAATTGCATAACACGAAGGGAATATCTGAAATCGTAATGCAAACACATCCTGCCCAAGGATCCTTGCATCATAAGGAGTACCTAGCGATCTTATCAAGCCCCGGGAGACTAATTGACCCTGTGATCCAAACAGCCACCGGCCACTTCCGACACTTGCCTATAATCTGCTTCAACAGATACTGCCAGCGGAACCATCTTACCTTCACCCGGTTATAGGGATTAATACTGTTCCGACCTTTGCGAATGACCTGGAAGAAGCAGGGTGAGGCGTCGACCGGGTGGGCAGAGGAATTGAGCAGTGGACCTGAGCAAAAGCGTACCCGTGAAGAGAGGAGCCTGCTCCGGCGGATCCCCCCCCCCCCCCCCGACAGGTACACGCACTTTAAGCTGAGGCCTTGCCCACATGGAGACCTAATAGCAGCCGCATTATCCGGGCTTGTATGTGGCTTCTGGTTGTCAGCGGGCATACCGAGTAAGCAGTGCAATAATCAGGTGCTATTATAAGCCTGACATACTACACTATAAGGCGTCTTGGGATGCTGGAACCTGAGTAACAAGGTATATATACAATTAAATATA
Source organism: Bombina bombina (assembly GCF_027579735.1). Taxonomy (NCBI): domain Eukaryota; kingdom Metazoa; phylum Chordata; class Amphibia; order Anura; family Bombinatoridae; genus Bombina; species Bombina bombina. The sequence goes on from NC_069504.1 coordinate 157,133,707, forward strand.
CAATAAATTGTCTATGGGACAAAAAGGAGTAGAAGGGGAACATTTAGCACAACGTAAACACAGTGTGTAACATATAAAGGACACTGACAGGCATATATTTTGGCCCATTGAGAAGGCTATCTGGAACATTTTACCACTGTTTTTACTTGGCTTTTAAATATGTCTAACAGAAAAAATACTAAAGGTGACAAAAGTCTCAAAAGTGCTAGCCTGACTAGTTTTCTCAAAATGCCTAATACAAGCACTGAAACAAAATGGCTGCTGAAACTGCGCCAACAGGTCCCTTCACATATTGCCTACATCAAGTTCACTACAATGACACACAACCCCAGGAACCTCTAACTAGAGATGACCTAAATGTTATATCTTCGAAAGCTGATATTAAAGTAATTTTGACTGAGATGAGATCTTTAATTGCCGACTTAAAGAAAGACTTTCAGCAGATTAGCCAATAAGTTAACACCTTAGAAAAAAAGCAGGACACTCTGCAGGCCCAAGTTAATTCTAATACACAACGGGCCTATGAACAGGAGGGAGGACACCCAGTTTCTATTGTCCAGAGTGGAGGACCTGGATAATAGAGGGAGACGGAACAACTTTGCGTATCAGGGGAATACCGGAGTCAGTTAACAACACGGCTATAGAAGGTTATCTACAAGATTGGTTTCACCACCATCAAAGGACACCAAACTCCCTTGATATCCCTTTAGAAAGAGCACATCGGGCCCTTCACCCAAAACCCTCTCCAAGGCCTCCCCCGAGGGATATTTATTGTTAAATTTTTAAAGCTACAAAGACAGGATGCAAATATCCCAAAAAGCTTGTACCATTAAGGACATTACACATGCTGATATACCTATTCAGTCTTTTCTGATTTGAGTCAACTCACCTTGCAAAAAAAGAAGGGATCTTAGGTTCATCACCAGTGTCTTCAACAAAACAGAATCCAGTACAAATGGGGATTCCCTGTTTGTCTCATAGCCACACATAATGGGAAACAAGCAATATATAGAACTCAAGCGGATCTTCAAGACTTTTGCAAGATACTGGATGTGGACATACCCACGCCTGATGAAAGACGAATCTCATCAAAGTGTCCGCAACTCACAAGTTACTAAAGTTTGATAAATAAATTTAGCTTGGTCAGACAGTCCCATGCTACTTGCCCGAACATTTCCAATGATACCTATATAGAGTTCAGATAAGTATCGCACATGTTGAGTTACATTATTCTTATAACTTTGTTTACATGTTCATTTTTTCTCACTCCATCGCCCGAACTTATGGTTCCATCTATTGGAGACATTGGTAACCGCCTCTATGTTTTAGCCGTATTTCCATACAGAAATAGGGCTCCCCAACATAAACTCTGAAAGCCTAATGTTGTAATAAGAGGCCTCCTGGCCCTAGGCCCTGGTGCCCTTGCTTTACTTACACGAGGCGATGTTCGTTAACCTAGGTTATCCACACTAGATACATTCTTTTTACACCTATTTACCATATAGGTGTTATATTAGAAAGATAGGTACTTTAACCAGAAACCACCCTATACTTGGTCTTTTTTATCTATAATCTACTTTGTTAAGTTGCAATGTGATACGTCAATGCTGAATGTTTTAAGTTAGGAACTGGTATTATTATTTGCCTGTTTGTTACAATGTGTTGGTAGGATGCTGTAAAATGCTCTACTTCCTCTATCTCTATCTTCTCTATCTCTACCTGCTGGGTTTTCCAGACACCTTTTAAAAAGGTCTCCATTCTCCTGGACACGCTCTGTCCCCTTCTATTACTCTCACTCTCTTATACTAATCACATCAGGCGCAGGGATACTTATCCCCACATTTTCTGACACTTCTCTCTTTCCCACTTTCTCTGTGGTAGTGTCAGGGTTGACAGCACTTCATAGTGCATAAGTTATTCCTTGCCTTTCCTAGATACTCCTTATTAATAGGAATTTGTGTCTAGACTATATTCATTCTTTCTGAATTCTTCCTTTGCTTTCTCTTACCGCCCTCCTTGTCCTTATCCCCTCCATTCCCCAGGGTTATAACCCCTTTTTCCTCCCCTTCCCCCTCTCTCCCCCCTCCCCCCCTTTTTTTTTTGTCCCTTCCCCCTTCCATTTATGCAACCCACATGGGGCACATAACCTGTCACTGATGACCATAAATGCTAAAGGACTGAACATACTGAGAAAGCGATCACACCTGATCAGAGACGCTATCAGAACACACTGTGACATCATTTTTATGCAGGAGACACCAATTCTGCAAGGGTAAAGACCTGACCTGGCCAAAAATCCAAAATTCCCGACTTCATATTTCGATCTTGGGGCCGACAAAGAAAAACGGGGTGGGAATTATGATTAAGCACTCTTCCCCCTTTTTCCCCTCATTCATGTAGAGCGGGACCCAGTGGAAGGTTTTTGATTGTTGTAGGCCTGCTATTTATAGATTGGTTACCTTAGTAAATGCTTACTTTCCAAACCAGGGACAACACAAATTCATGTCTAATTCACCAATAAAATCCTAAACCTCTGTAAAGGGGCGTTGATATTGGGAGGAGATTTCAACCTTCCTCTGGACCCCTGTGTTAGACACGTCCAGAATGACACGCTTCCATTCCCAAAAAAAATGATCAGACAATGTAACTCCAGACTGGAGGAACTTGCGGTTCATGATACATGGCGTACACTATATCCTACCTAGACACGACCTTCACCCTTTTTCTCACACCCACACAACGTGTACACAAGACTTGATTACTTCTTCACCAGATCAGTCTACACTTGCGGGGGTCAGAAAGCTCTCAAATACTCCCTATGACTTGGTCCGATCACCTCACCTGTCTTATGTAAAAATGAACTGGCCTTCTATACCAGACAGACCTTTTATACTGGAGATTTGACGACTTTCTGTTGAATTAATCAGCTGATTAAATCCCAAATAGAGACAAAATTACTGGATACTTTCAACTTGCGGCAGTACTCAGATCCTACTATCAGAAGCTATACAATCTAAAAGACAGGGAAGTTCCACCTCAGGAGACAGAGGGGGTTGCCCCCACAGTCCCACATTGACAAATATTGGATTCTCTCACACTCCCAAAACTATTAAGATAAAGATAGAGAGGGGCTTGGATGCCCCAATTTCTGTGGAGGAGGTAGCCAAGACTATAGACAATTTACATCTGGCAAGAGACCTGGCCCAGACGACTTTAGTGCCAAATACTACAAATTATTCAAGGATACCTATCACCGCACTTAGCATCTCTATTCAACACCATTGGACACACACAAAATTTCCCACCTTCCATGTTATTGGCGCATGTTGCCACCCATTCCGAAACCTGGGAAACCATCCGACCGCCCGGAGAACTTTAGGCCAATATCCCTTTCTTAATGTGGATCTAAAGATCTATGCAAAGATACTCGCAACAAGATTGAATAATTATTACCCTCATCTGGTTTCACCTGATCAGGTAGGGTTTGTCCCTGGTCGTGAGGCCAGGGATAACACTATAAAGCCAATCTTTTAGTGAATTATGCCCGCTACAACAATATTCCCCTCTATACTCGTCTCGACAGATGCTGAGAAAGCGTTTGACAGGGTCAGCTGGGATTTTCTCAAAGCTGTCCTGTCAAAAATGAATTTCGGCCAACCCTTTATACAAAATGTTTTTGCTCTCTATTCGAAACCCACTGCACAAGTTAAAATTAATAATATATTATCTGACCCTTTTAATATTTCAAATGGAGCAAGACAGGGATGCCCATTATCACCCCTGTTATTTGCCCTTTCGATTGAAGTTCTGGCACAAAAAATATGTGCCAATCGAAACATTACGGGAATAAGAATAGAAGATCAGGATCATAAAGTTTCTCTATACGCGGATATGATGTCCTGCTATCTGTCTCCAACCCCCTGACCTCTGCCAGAAATCCTTAAGGAATTTGATGAATATAGTAAGGTGTCCAATTTCCATTTGAATCATACAAATGAGAAATTTTAAATATAAACCTGCCCCAAGCAGAATTGTGCCAAATACCGAATATATGTAAACTTAAGATTAAAACCTATAAGCGTTAATATCTGGGGATTAACCTGACCCCAAATCTATGTAATCTCTTTGACGCTAACTATCCCCAATTATTAAAGTCAATAATTGACGATCTGTCAGCATCATGGAAAAACAAGAGGATATCTTGGTTAGGTAGGATAGTGTAGTAAAAATGAATATCTTCCCCGAATCCTATATTATTTACAAACTCTACCTGATTCCATTCCTGACCCATTTTTACAAAAACTACAGGGACAACTAGAAGAATACATTTGGGGAGGTAGGAGAACACCGCATTTCTAGACAGCCCTGTACTTAGCAAAGGAAAATGGTGGCCTGGGTATTCCAAACCTCCTTTTATATAAGAAGGCTATCAATCTCCAAACCCAGGTGGAATGGTGCACTAATTCAAAGGATAAGATGTGGGTCCAAAATAGGACGTACTATCCTGGTAGTGCGAAACCCGGGGACATTGGGGTGGATCTCTAGTAAGGGCAGACCTAGCATAATCACTCACTACCCATTCCTTGGGGAATTTTTCAAACAATGGGACAAAACACTCATTGAACATCCATACATTTCCACCACTCCCTCACTGCTAACCCCATTCATACACAACCCTGATATCATGTTCTCAAACGCGCAGCAAACAAATATAAATAAGGCACAACTAGATAAATTATGTTTTATAGATTACTCTCGAACAGGAAACTCAAAAACTTAGAAGAGCTACAACAATTGGGCTTGCATATCTCATGGTATTTTCACAGACAGATACAAACATTATCTAAGCACACATAGAGGAACAGATAACATAACGGAGACAACTTACACAGTTGGAGATGCTCTCGTCTACTACCGTCCACACCAAAACATTTAATCTCTATTATATATAAACTGTTGTCATCTCATAAAGAGAATGGCATGCCTTCGTTTGTTAAACAATGGAACAGTGAGTTGGGCGAGGACCTTGTGGAGGCAGAATGGCAAAAACATATTTTATAACCATAGCAAAGCATCTGTCTCCGCCGGGGTTCTCAAATCTAACTATAAATATCTGTCCCACTGGTATCTCACACTGACAAGATCAGAAAATTTTATAAGAAATCAGACGGCAAATGCTGGAGAGGGTGCAGAGAACCTGGCACATTTCTCCATATCTGGTGGACCTGTGATCTAATCCAACCTTTTTGGAGGTCGGTGCTAGATATGATAGACTCTAAGCTAAATCTTACAATACGTAGAAGCCCGAATCTCTTGCTGTTTCATGGCCTGCCCAAATTAGCAGAGAAGCCCAAAAAATACCTCTTATATATAATGCTTAACAGCGCCAAAGCCCTTATCCCCAAGAACTGGAAATCTGCTCAAACTCCACAGTACTCAGACTGGGAAGACCGGGTTGATAGATATTTGTCATTGGAGAGATACCGATACAAGAGAGACGATAAAATTGAGGTTCATGAATACATGAAGGAACTCTGGAAACCTCTGATCAGATAATATTACACTCTATGGATTTGTAAGCCTGAGATGTGGCCTGCACCCTCCCCCCCCTTTTTTCCCCCACCCTCTCTTGCCCTTCTCTCACCCTTTTCACGGTCTTCCTCTGCCTGACAACCTCCTTTTCTTCTTTGGGGATTACTCCCCCCAAATCTGTTTACTTTTTTATTCTTACTTTCCTACTCTAAATTTAGCTGGCATGCATCAATGGTTTTGTTGCATGTCAAAGTTACGATCTACAGGTGCACAATATAGCACCTGAGCTGAGTTGATCATTGCTACTAAATTGTTTTAGTTTGTATTTTGGCGTTTTTGTAGCATGTTGTACTTTTTCCTTTTTAGCCAAAGATGATAAGAAGCAGCAGAGGTGCAAGCTGTTTAACTATGATATCAAAGACTCTAAGCTCCTGAAACTTATGCTTATGTAATATGATCTTGTAACAGGTTTATTATTTGTAAAGTGACACAAAATGTAACATTGTATGCTGGATCTCATATGACATTTATGTTTCAGTGATATTTATGAGCTACTTATCTTTAAGAATAGAAAATTGTCGACTGATGAAACTGATTACACGGAGAAACTACTAATGGCTTTATGGTTAGGAGGACAGACGCAGAGAGTTTAATCCTAGGAGACGTAATTTTAACAGAGGCAAAAACATCAATGAGACTATTGACACCAGCAGTGGTGATTCTTTAGGGAGTGATAATACTGGTAAAAAGGTTGGAAGTGTTCAATCCACTAGTGGCAATATCTCCACTAGATCAGCTAATAAAACCGTAGTCACACAGTCAAAAAACATAGGAGGCCATACACTAGACGAGGGGGGTACAAAAAGAAAACCCAGAAGAGACAAATATAGTCTACAACCTAAGTTCTAGACAATTAACTACTTACAAGACTAAGTTACTTAATAGGGGCCTATCATTCATTCCGACCCCCAAACATGATAGTTTTCAGACTGTGGTAGACATGTATCACTTTCAACGACAAATGAACCTTAAAGACTTCTTTAAAGACAAAATACCTCTATCTACAACTTCTACCTTTAAAACTCCATCTAAATTTGACCCTGTGACCTCTAGTGCATCTATAAAGAGTTTCACCAGACTTATATGTTCTGATTGTGAGATTAAGACTGATACATGTACCTTTTCGAATTTAACAAAACAAGAAAGACTGGCCCTTGATACCCTAATGAATGATGCTACTATTACTATACGTCCTGCTGATACGGGAGGTGCCATAGTCATACAGGACTATAGCGATTGCAGGCTTGAGGCACTCCAACAACTGACTGATTCTTCTACATATAAAAGACTTCCCTCTAATCCTACATATAAATTTAAAAAATTGTTGAACAAATTATAAATCAGGCCCTACAATTGAATTATATTACTCTGCAGGAGAGTGAATTTTTGACCACGGACCACCCTAAAACCCTGATTTTATACTTATTACCTAAGATTCATAAATCTATCTATCTATCTATTGGGTTCTTGTAAAGGGTCTCAAGGCGCTGAGGGTTGCAGTTCAGTCGAAGAGCCAGGCTTGAGGTCCTTTCTGAACTTGTCTAAGGTGCAGCGGGAGGGTGTTCCAAGTCTTGGCAGCCAGGTGAGAGAAGGATCTGCCTCCTGCTGTGGTTAGGCTCAATGACCTAAATATGTATAGCTTAGAGGAGAGAAGGGAAAGAGGTGATATGATAGCAACTTTCAAGGTACATTAAAGGGTTTAGTAAAACTGAGGCTGTGGGATTTTACATAAAATGGAAAATTCAAGATCAAGGGTTCATGAGCTCAAGCTAAAGGGTAGTAGATTCAGGAGTAATTTGAGGAAGCACTTCTTTACAGAAAGAGTGATTGATTTATGGAATAACTTCCTCAAGAGGTAGTAGCAACAAACACTGTGGGGGACTTTAAAAATGCATGGGACAAGCATAGGGCTATCCTACGAACTAGATAAGTTTATACTGTTAGGTAAGGTCGGGCAGACTTGCTGGGCCTATGGCTCTTATCTGCCGTCAATATCTATGTTTCTATGTTTCCTTGATGCGGGGGATGACAGCGAGGGCTTGGTCGGCCGATCAAAGTTGTCTGGCAGGGGGTGTAGAAGGTAACGCGGTGGTTCAAGTATTTGAGACCGATGTTGTGGAGGGCCTTGAATGTGTGGGTGAGAAGCTTGAAGGTTATTCTTTTGTTGATGGGGAGCCAGTGCAGGTCCCGCAGGTATTTTGGTGATGTGGCATTGATGAGGGATGTCAAGGATTAGTCCTGGCCGAGGAGTTCTGCATGCGCTGTAGTCTCTTTTGGAGCTTGATGGTGGTACTGGCGAAGAGTGCATTACCATAGTCCAGTCGGCTGCTGACGAGGGCGTGAGTGACAGTCTTCCTGGTCTCGGTTGGGATCTATTGAAGATCTTTCGCAGCAGGTGAAGTGTGTGGAAGCATGCAGAAGAGATGGCGTTGATTTGCCGTTCCATGGAGAGTGATGAGTCCAGGATGGCGCCTAGATTTCGAGCATGGTCGTGGGGGTTGTAGGGTGTCCGAGGGCTGTGGGCCACCAGGAGTTATTCCAAGTGGATTTGGTGGGACCGAGGAGGAGGACTTCGGTCTTGTCCTGCGTTCAGCTTTAGGCAGTTGTAGTTCATCCAGGTGGTGACTGCTGTCAGCCCTTCGTAGATGTTTCTCTTGGCGGTGGTGGGGGGTCACTGGTGAGTGAGATGATTAGCTGGATGTCATCGGTGTAGGAGACAATGTTTGAGATTGTGTCGTCGGGCGATGGTGGAGAGAGGGGCCATGTAGATGTTGAATAGGGTGGGGCTCAGAGAAGAGCCTTGGGGTACACTGCAGCTGATTTCTGTGGGCTTGGAGGTGAAGGGTGGGAGTCTAACTTCTGGTTCTGCCGGTGAGGAAGGAGTGATCCATTCCAGGGCTTTGTCGTGTATGCCGGCATCGTGTAGTCGGTTGTGGAGGGTGAGGTGGAGACAGTGTTGAATGCTGCTGAGGAGGTCTATCAGAATGAGGGCGGCGGTCTCTCCTCAGTCGAGTAGGGCGAGGATGTCATCTGTGCGGCGAGGAGGGCGGTCTCAGGTGCTGTGGTTGCTCCTGAAACTGGATTGGGAGGGGTCCAGGGTTGTGGGTTGGCTTCAATGTAGTCCAACGAGTTTGCGCATTGATGGTCTCCTCGATGACATTGGCCGCAAAGGGAGCAAATCTAGTTCTTGTCCCCCCGGGTAGACCTATTGTCTCTGCCAGGGAATCTTTGTTTTCTGGAATAGCCAAATATGTTGATTCTCAACTACAACCAGTGGTACAAAACTCATTCTCCTTTTTATTAGATTCCTCCACTCTTATTAGGAAACTAAATACTCTTGATACAATCGGTATAAATGACATATAGGTGACTATGGATGTGGAAAGCCTCTACACTGTCATCCCTCATGATGATGGTTTGGAGGCTGTTAGGTCCATAGTCACCATTAATGTGCACTATAAGGGCCCACCAATTGAGTTCCTACTGAGACTCATGGAACAGTGTCTCACTAAAAATTATTTTTCTTTTGAGAACTACTATTACCTACAAACAGCGGGTATGGCCATGAGGTCAAATATGGCCCCTGTTTACGCTAATATCTATATGTTATGGTATGAAATTGAAATAATGAAACTGATGACACATCCCAAAATAGGGTTCTATACGAGATATATTGATGACCTGTTTTTTATATGGAAGAGTGACATAGACAGCCTTTTAAATTGGGACCAGGAATTGAACCTTACTGATACACCGATTAGGTTTAAAATGGAGCATGATTTAAATAAGATTCACTTTTTGGATTTAAATATTTTCAAAAAATATCAGACTCAGGGAATTAAACTTGGCACTTCTCTATTTTCAAAGTCCACTGACTGTAACTCCATTTTATTAGCATCTAGCTTTCACCCTAAACATCAGAAAATGGGGGTTATATCCTCTCAACTCATGAGCGTTGGTCATAACAATTCTGAACCAGAACTACTCAACATACAATTAGATAAGATGTGTGACAAATTAGCCAAAAGAGGACATGACAGAAAAGACATTCTGACCACCAGAAACAATTTGGAGAATTATACAGAATCAATGTTGCTTTCTTCAACATCTAGAGATCCTGTGGTTACTGGCCAACTTAATTTTATCACCACCTTTACTCCCAAACATAAGATTATTCGTCAATCCATACAGAACAGATGGAACATACTGGGGACTGATAAAAATCTTGCAAATTGGAGACAGAAATCAGCTAGAGTTGTTTATCGTAGAGCCAGGAATATTAGAGACATGCTGATCAAAACTGATAACAAGCAAAGCTATCAACGAGAGACTTGGCTGAAAACAAGTAAGACTGGTTGCTTTAGTTGTGGAGATTGCGTGACATGCAACAGTATGCATGTGGGGGACTCTTTTGTCATCCCCATAAAAACAAACGCTACACCCCATGCAGCAGCACATATATCATCTACATTCTTATGTGTCCTTGTTCTTTATTTTACGTTGGAAAGACCACCACATCTTTTAAAGATAGAATGGCCAACAACAGATGCTCGATAAGAGAGGCACTAAAAAGTGGCAAATCTGATCTCCCAGTGGCATGACATTTTGCAACTCACAAACACAATCTGTCCAGCTATGAAGTATGATAATTGATCACACCCCCTCCCTCTAAGAAGAGGAGGGGGATTGTGCAAAATTGTTATTACAATTGGAGTCAAGGTGGATATATATGTCAGACACAGTATCTCCCAAAGGTCTAAATATTAAACTGGACTTTGACCCATTTCTGGGTTTGAACAAGAGTGGCCATTGTCTATACCATGATAGGACTCTATTCTCCTGTTTCTGATGTTGTGTGCCATTATCATCATATCGTACCTGATCTGACTACAGTCTCTTTCTATATGTTATCCCTGTTACCATCCGGTTGGGACTCTAGTTTCAATCCATACATATAAAAATTATTTTCCAACACCTGTTTTCTACCAGCCGCCCCAAACATTGTATGGATCTATATCAACATGAAGAGGAGTGTTATATCTAGGTGATTGATTTCTGATATTGGGTGTCACCCGCTATATGTGGGGCATGAAGATAGAGCAAGTTCTCCTAGAGGCACGTATAGTGCTTATGACCATGCGTTGGACTCCCTATTCAGTACTTTGTGATGTTGTCTCAGAAATACCTTTGGATGTTGCCTGGTTAAAGGGCTGAACACTGCTACATGTGGATCGATATTTGATTACATCTTATGATGAATTGCTAAAGCCTGATATGCCTATGCTGATGTTACGGAATCATCCACCAATTGTGGAACATGATACTGTATAAATCTGCTTAACACGCAACAGTGTTGTAACAATTTTCATGTGCCGATATCCGTCTTTCATCTTTAAGCATACAAACGGGACAGTTCATCACACACGCCCCCACTGACGTCAGTCACTACAACACCGCATCAGCTGATATGCAGATTAGCCATGCAGCTTACTACGCAAACAGAGGCGGTTACTATGACTGACCACAGGTGATCTCATGGGACGTGCTACACTACGTGACGTGCACGTAGGCAAGCTTTTCAGGTGTTTGAAATTTGAGTATTACACAGGGTATATAGGAGCTGTAGTCAGACAGGCTTTTAACTTCTCGTTGTGGGACAATACTCTGAGGATGGACTGACCTTGGGACTGTCTCTACTTTGGGAAACATTTGATAAAGGTGCCAGTACAACACCGAAACGTCATGCAATCTCCCTTTGTATTTTAAATAATACATTAAAGTTAATTTTTATTTTTCTAAATACCGGTGAGTGCTGCCTTTTTTGTTCTCTCTCGTTTTCTTTCTTTCTTTCTTTCTTTCTTTCTTTCTTTCTTTCTCTCTCTCTCTCTCTATCTCTCTATCTCTCTCTCTCTCTCTCTATATATATATATATATATATATATATATATATATATCATTGCTTCAAACAGCTACTGATATTTTATTTTATTAAGTCATAATGTATTGTTATGATTGTCTCATACATTGTCCAGAATTATTATTGTTTCTTTTTATCCAATTAGATAGTGTCCTGTAAATGTTTGTACCATAGGTGCATAAACATAATTGTCTGTAAAATACATTTAAATATACTTAAGAGTACATTCAATTCAGGTTATACACTGTATATGTAATGTGACTTTTTCATTTTTAATACATTCAAATCATTTAAAAATAATTAAAAGAAAAATAATCCAGCTGCCCCTTTATTTTCTTTTTTGTATTGCAGCTATAATATTGTTGAGGCTCTGCATATTTAAGCAGTTTTCAATCCGTTAGCTCCAATTTCCTTCAAGTTTTATTTTTCAATACTATCAGATGAATTTGAAGAACCAAAGGCACATTTAAAGCTTAAATTGTTAAGAAATAAAAGCAGAATAATTAAGCTTTTTCATTGACTAGATTTGATGGCATCTGTTCATGCTTTTTTAACTGATGCCTTGAAGCCAAAACCATATAAAGAGAATATTTACAGATTAATAAAACATAATAGGGCAGTTTCAACTCATTACACAACTGAAAATTGGGTTGATTTCTGATAGATAATTTTGAAGAACACTGTATAGTAAGTAGAATTATTTGGTTTGGGGAAACATATTTTGCTTAATTAATATCCTGGAGCATTGCTGTTTATTTACTGTGCAACAATATTGTTGCTAATATAATGCTTTTAATATATATTCTGCTCTTAAGCCATATGCTAATTTTAACCATGTCTTCGGGTTATGTCTCATTATTGAAGAATAAGTAAATTGAATTGAAGATGTAGTCATGCGAATGATATAAGAAAACCCTGCAGTAAATTAAAATGGACTGTTTGTTCATATACATGTATTAAAATCCTTTAGCCCAAAAATAATAAAGCAATTGGTTCCACAGAGATTACACTGTGAAATATATGGAATGCTTGTAAATTGAAAAAAACAGTAAAGTCAAAATTAAACTTTGATGATTCAGATAGAGTATGTTATTTAAACAACTTTCCAATTTACTTTATTATCAAATTGTCTTTGTTCTCTTGATACCTTTTGTTAAGAGTAAAAACAACATAGGCTGATGAAACGGCATATATGTTGCTGAGAAACGCGTTGCTGTGCTAGTGTTGTACAATAAAGTATACAAACTTTTTTTTACTATTACTTGCTCCGTTCTCCTTATTCTCCAATTGGAAGATTGGTTTGTGTATCCCTAATCTCCCAACGTCTATGTGACGTCTTGGCTAACGCCTGCTATTCCATCCATTTCTGGTGACTGGCTTACTACATTTCCATCGTGATTGGCCTGCCCCACCACGTGATTAGCCGTACGACGCTTCAGCCTATTGAGTCTTACGAGCAACTCTGTACAGCTAGGCACTCTGGCTGTGACGCTACATCTTGTAAGTAGCCACCTGGAAGGGTCCTTAATACATCACTGTCCTCTGGCGATCCAAGCCAATATCACCCTATGTGGCGCCTCTTTGTATTCCCTCTATAGGTTCTATCTGTGCCTACCTCCATCTGTTTTACTTTCTCTCCTGCATGAGCGCACCTCCTTAGGATGTATCTGGCGTCCTAGTTCTATCAACCAATAGGCTGATAGAAGATCAGGAGCGTGCATGTGTCTTTTAGCAGCCTATGACAACAGTGTTCATATCTATGTATAACATTGCTATGGACAATGTTACAAACAGTGCTGCCAGATGGCTCTAGAAACGTACATGCTCCTGAGCTCACCTAGGATTACTCTTTAATAAAGGCTACTAAGAGAACTAAGCAAAACTGATAAAAAAAAAAGTAAATTGAAACGTTGTTAAAATTGAATGCTCTTTCTGAAACACAATGTTTGGTTTTGATTTTGTAAACATTTAATTTCTGATATTTGTAGACGTTCAAATTCTTGTTAAAAGTTGAAGTACAATTTCCACAATAAACATTGCTAAATCCATTTTTTTAAGTTTTTTTTTTACTTTACTGTCCCTTTAATATATCACAACCTATTTTGTGAATTAATTAATAGCTATTCAGCTATTTAAAACTATGCACAATGTAAAAACATAAAAGGACCACACACATATATAAAAAAAATAAAAAAGGACGAATACAAGTTAGAAGGTTTCACAAAATGTTGTACATAGGTCTTTAAAGGGAAATGAAACCCAAATATTTTCTTTTATGATTCAGAAAGAGCATGCGTTTTTAAACAAATTTCCAAATGTACTTCTATTATTTAATTTGCTTCCTTCTCTTGTTATCCTTTGCCAAAATGTTTATCTAGGTAAGCCCAGGAGCAGCAAAGAACCTAGATTCCAGTTGCTGATTGGTGGCTGCATATATATACCGATTATCATTGGCTCATTCATGTGTTTATTTAGCAACCAGTAGTGCATTGTTGCTCCTTCAACAAATCATACAAAGAGAATAAAGCAAATTTGATAATAGAAGTAAATGGGAACATTTGTTAAAATGTTATGTTCTACCTAAATCATGAAAGAAAATTTTTGGGTTTCAATTCTCTTTGATCTAACCTATATTTTATGATGATGCCATACAATAAAGCTACTATGACACTAGGGAAGTATAACCACAATAAGCCAATTTGTTCAGAAGATAGGGAAATTTGAATTGAAATGGTCAATAAATATTCTCAATATAATTATCTTCACCTTGTTTCTCGGTCCTCAAAAAAGTGAGTGAGATGTCCAATCTTTGTAATAACTGTTTAATGAAGAGAGCTGACATACCGTACACACTGATTGTAATAACTGTTTAATAGAGAGAGCTGACATACCTTACACACTGCTTGTAATAACTGTTTAATGAAGAGAGCTGACATACCTTACACACTGCTTGTAATAACTGTTTAATGAAGAGAGCTGACATACCGTACACACTGCTTGTAATAACTGTTTAATGAAGAGAGCTCACATACCGTACACACTGCTTGTAATAACTGTTTAATGAAGAGAGCTGACATACCGTACACACTGATTGTAATAACTGTTTAATAGAGAGAGCTGACATACCGTACACACTGCTTGTAATAACTGTTTAATGAAGAGAGCTGACATACCTTACACACTGCTTGTAATAACTGTTTAATGAAGAGAGCTGACATACCGTACACACTGCTTGTAATAACTGTTTAATGAAGAGAGCTGACATACCTTACACACTGCTTGTAATAACTGTTTAATGAAGAGAGCTGACATACCGTACACACTGCTTGTAATAACTGTTTAATGAAGAGAGCTGACATACCGTACACACTGCTTGTAATAACTGTTTAATGAAGAGAGCTGACATACCTTACACACTGATTGTAATAACTGTTTAATAGAGAGAGCTGACATACCGTACACACTGCTTGTAATAACTGTTTAATGAAGAGAGCTGACATACCTTACACACTGCTTGTAATAACTGTTTAATGAAGAGAGCTGACATACCTTACACACTAATTGTAATAACTGTTTAATAGAGAGAGCTGACATACCTTACACACTGCTTGTAATAACTGTTTAATAGAGAGAGCTGACATACCGTACACACTGCTTGTAATAACTGTTTAATGAAGAGAGCTGACATACCTTACACACTGCTTGTAATAACTGTTTAATGAAGAGAGCTGACATACCGTACACACTGATTGTAATAACTGTTTAATGAAGAGAGCTGACATACCTTACACACTGATTGTAATAACTGTTTAATAGAGAGAGCTGACATACCTTACACACTGATTGTAATAACTGTTTAATAGAGAGAGCTGACATACCTTACACACTGCTTGTAATAACTGTTAATAGAAGAGAGCTGACATACCTTACACAATGCTTGTAATAACTGTTTAATAGAGAGAGCTGACATACCCTTCCACCAACTGATTGTAATAACTGTTTAATAGAGAGAGCTGACATACCTTACCACACAGATGTAATAACTGTTTAATAGAGAGAGCTGCCATACCTTACACACTGATTGTAATAACTGTTTAATAGAGAGAGCTGACATACCTTACACATGCTTGGTAATAACTGTTTAATAGAGAGAGCTGACATACACTTCCACACTGATTGTAATAACTGTTTAATGAAGAGAAGCTGACATACCTTACACACTGATTGTAATAACTGTTTAATGAAGAGAGCTGACATACCTTACTCACTGATCTGTAATAACTGTTTAATGAAGAGAGCTGACATACCTTACACACTGATTGTAATAACTGTTTAATGAAGAGAGCTGACATACCTTACACACTGATTGTAATAACTGTTTAATAGAGAGAGCTGACATACCTTACACACTGATTGTAATAACTGTTTAATAGAGAGAGCTGACATACCTTACACACTGATTGTAATAACTGTTTAATAGAGAGAGCTGACATACCTTACACACTGCTTGTAATAACTGTTTAATAGAGAGAGCTGACATACCTTACACACTGATTGTAATAACTGTTTAATAGAGAGAGCTGACATACCTTACACACTGATTGTAATAACTGTTTAATAGAGAGAGCTGACATACCTTACACACTGATTGTAATAACTGTTTAATAGAGAGAGCTGACATACCTTACACACTGCTTGTAATAACTGTTTAATAGAGAGAGCTGACATACCTTACACACTGATTGTAATAACTGTTTAATGAAGAGAGCTGACATACCTTACACACTGATTGTAATAACTGTTTAATGAAGAGAGCTGACATACCGTACACACTGATTGTAATAACTGTTTAATGAAGAGAGCTGACATACCGTACACACTGATTGTAATAACTGTTTAATGAAGAGAGCTGACATACCTTACACACTGCTTGTAATAACTGTTTAATGAAGAGAGCTCACATACCTTACACACTGATTGTAATAACTGTTTAATAGAGAGAGCTGACATACCTTACACACTGCTTGTAATAACTGTTTAATGAAGAGAGCTGACATACCTTACACACTGCTTGTAATAACTGTTTAATAGAGAGAGCTGACATACCGTACACACTGATTGTAATAACTGTTTAATAGAGAGAGCTGACATACCTTACACACTGCTTGTAATAACTGTTTAATGAAGAGAGCTGACATACCTTACACACTGCTTGTAATAACTGTTTAATAGAGAGAGCTGACATACCGTACACACTGATTGTAATAACTGTTTAATAGAGAGAGCTGACATACCTTACACACTGCTTGTAATAACTGTTTAATGAAGAGAGCTGACATACCTTACACACTGCTTGTAATAACTGTTTAATAGAGAGAGCTGACATACCTTACACACTGCTTGTAATAACTGTTTAATGAAGAGAGCTGACATACCTTACACACTGATTGTAATAACTGTTTAATAGAGAGAGCTGACATACCTTACACACTGATTGTAATAACTGTTTAATAGAGAGAGCTGACATACCTTACACACTGCTTATAATAACTGTTTAATAGAGAGAGCCGACATACCTTACACACTGCTTGTAATAACTGTTTAATGAAGAGAGCTGACATACCTTACACACTGCTTGTAATAACTGTTTAATGAAGAGAGCTGACATACCTTACACACTGATTGTAATAACTGTTTAATAGAGAGAGCTGACATACCTTACACACTGCTTGTAATAACTGTTTAATGAAGAGAGCTGACATACCTTACACACTGATTGTAATAACTGTTTAATAGAGAGAGCTGACATACCTTACACACTGCTTGTAATAACTGTTTAATGAAGAGAGCTGACATACCTTACACACTGCTTGTAATAACTGTTTAATGAAGAGAGCTGACATACCGTACACACTGATTGTAATAACTGTTTAATAGAGAGAGCTGACATACCTTACACACTGCTTGTAATAACTGTTTAATGAAGAGAGCTCACATACCTTACACACTGATTGTAATAACTGTTTAATAAAGAGAGCTGACATACCGTACACACTGATTGTAATAACTGTTTAATAGAGAGAGCTGACATACCTTACACACTGCTTGTAATAACTGTTTAATAGAGAGAGCTGACATACCTTACACACTGCTTGTAATAATTGTTTAATACAGAGAGCTGATATACCTTACACACTGCTTGTAATAACTGTTTAATGAAGAGAGCTGACATACCGTACACACTGATTGTAATAACTGTTTAATAGAGAGAGCTGACATACCTTACACACTGCTTGTAATAATTGTTTAATACAGAGAGCTGATATACCTTACACACTGCTTGTAATAACTGTTTAATGAAGAGAGCTGACATACCGTACACACTGATTGTAATAACTGTTTAATAGAGAGAGCTGACATACCTTACACACTGCTTGTAATAACTGTTTAATGAAGAGAGCTGACATACCGTACACACTGATTGTAATAACTGTTTAATAGAGAGAGCTGACATACCGTACACACTGATTGTAATAACTGTTTAATAGAGAGAGCTGACATACCTTACACACTGCTTGTAATAACTGTTTAATGAAGAGAGCTGACATACCTTACACACTGATTGTAATAACTGTTTAATAGAGAGAGCTGACATACCTTACACACTGATTGTAATAACTGTTTAATAGAGAGAGCTGACATACCTTACACACTGCTTATAATAACTGTTTAATAGAGAGAGCCGACATACCTTACACACTGCTTGTAATAACTGTTTAATGAAGAGAGCTGACATACCTTACACACTGCTTGTAATAACTGTTTAATGAAGAGAGCTGACATACCTTACACACTGATTGTAATAACTGTTTAATAGAGAGAGCTGACATACCTTACACACTGCTTGTAATAACTGTTTAATGAAGAGAGCTGACATACCTTACACACTGCTTGTAATAACTGTTTAATGAAGAGAGCTGACATACCGTACACACTGATTGTAATAACTGTTTAATAGAGAGAGCTGACATACCTTACACACTGCTTGTAATAACTGTTTAATGAAGAGAGCTCACATACCTTACACACTGATTGTAATAACTGTTTAATAAAGAGAGCTGACATACCGTACACACTGATTGTAATAACTGTTTAATAGAGAGAGCTGACATACCTTACACACTGCTTGTAATAACTGTTTAATAGAGAGAGCTGACATACCTTACACACTGCTTGTAATAATTGTTTAATACAGAGAGCTGATATACCTTACACACTGCTTGTAATAACTGTTTAATGAAGAGAGCTGACATACCGTACACACTGATTGTAATAACTGTTTAATAGAGAGAGCTGACATACCTTACACACTGATTGTAATAACTGTTTAATAGAGAGAGCTGACATACCTTACACACTGATTGTAATTACTGTTTAATGAAGAGAGCTCACATACCTTACACACTGATTGTAATAACTGTTTAATAGAGAGAGATGACATACCTTACACACTGATTGTAATAACTGTTTAATGAAGAGAGCTGACATACCTTACACACTGCTTGTAATAACTGTTTAATAGAGAGAGCCGACATACCGTACACACTGCTTGTAATAACTGTTTAATGAAGAGAGCTGACATACCTTACACACTGATTGTAATAACTGTTTAATAGAGAGAGCTGACATACCTTACACACTGCTTGTAATAACTGTTTAATGAAGAGAGCTGACATACCGTACACACTGATTGTAATAACTGTTTAATAGAGAGAGCTGACATACCTTACACACTGATTGTAATAACTGTTTAATGAAGAGAGCTGACATACCTTACACACTGCTTGTAATAACTGTTTAATGAAGAGAGCTGACATACCTTACACACTGCTTGTAATAACTGTTTAATGAAGAGAGCTGACATACCGTACACACTGATTGTAATAACTGTTTAATAGAGAGAGCTGACATACCTTACACACTGCTTGTAATAACTGTTTAATGAAGAGAGCTCACATACCTTACACACTGATTGTAATAACTGTTTAATGAAGAGAGCTGACATACCATACACACTGATTGTAATAACTGTTTAATAGAGAGAGCTGACATACCTTACACACTGCTTGTAATAACTGTTTAATAGAGAGAGCTGACATACCTTACACACTGCTTGTAATAACTGTTTAATAGAGAGAGCTGATATACCCTACACACTGCTTGCAATAACTGTTTAATGAAGAGAGCTGACATACCGTACACACTGATTGTAATAACTGTTTAATAGAGATAGCTGACATACCTTACACACTGCTTGTAATAACTGTTTAATGAAGAGAGCTCACATACCTTACACACTGATTGTAATAACTGTTTAATAGAGAGAGCTGACATACCTTACACACTGATTGTAATAACTGTTTAATAGAGAGAGCTGACATACCTTACACACTGCTTGTAATAACTGTTTAATGAAGAGAGCTCACATACCTTACACACTGATTGTAATAACTGTTTAGTGAAGAGAGCTGACATACCTTACGCACTGATTGTAATAACTGTTTAATGAAGAGAGCTGACATACCGTACACACCGATTGTAATAACTGTTTAATAGAGAGAGCTGACATACCTTACACACTGCTTGTAATAACTGTTTAATGAAGAGAGCTGACATACCTTACACACTGCTTGTAATAACTGTTTAATGAAGAGAGCTGACATACCGTACACACTGATTGTAATAACTGTTTAATAGAGAGAGCTGACATACCTTACACACTGCTTGTAATAACTGTTTAATGAAGAGAGCTGACATACCTTACACACTGCTTTTAATAACTGTTTAATGAAGAGAGCTGACATACCGTACACACTGATTGTAATAACTGTTTAATAGAGAGAGCTGACATACCTTACACACTGCTTGTAATAACTGTTTAATGAAGAGAGCTCACATACCTTACACACTGATTGTAATAACTGTTTAATGAAGAGAGCTGACATACCTTACACACTGATTGTAATAACTGTTTAATAGAGAGAGCTGACATACCTTACACACTGCTTGTAATAACTGTTTAATAGAGAGAGCTGACATACCTTACACACTGCTTGTAATAACTGTTTAATAGAGAGAGCTGATATACCTTACACACTGCTTGTAATAACTGTTTAATGAAGAGAGCTGACATACCGTGCACACTGATTGTAATAACTGTTTAATAGAGAGAGCTGACATACCTTACACACCGATTGTAATAACTGTTTAATAGAGAGAGCTGACATACCTTACACACTGCTTGTAATAACTGTTTAATAGAGAGAGCTGACATACCTTACACACTGCTTGTAATAATTGTTTAATACAGAGAGCTGATATACCTTACACACTGCTTGTAATAACTGTTTAATGAAGAGAGCTGACATACCTTACACACTGATTGTAATAACTGTTTAATAGAGAGAGCTGACATACCTTACACACTGCTTGTAATAACTGTTTAATGAAGAGAGCTGACATACCTTACACACTGATTGTAATAACACTTTATTGAAGAGAGTTGACATACCTTACGCACTGATTGTAATAACTGTTTAATGGAGAGAGCTGACATACCTTACACCTCAAATTGTCTTTGTTCTCTTGATACCTTTTGTTAAGAGGAAAGCAACATAGGCTGTGGAAACGGCATATATGTTGCTGAGAAACGCGTTGCTGTGCTAGTGTTGTACAATAAAGTATACACACTTTTTTTTCTATTACTTGCTCCGTTCTCCTTATTCTCCTATTTTAAGATTGGTTTGTGTATCTCTGATCTCCCAACGTCTACGTGATGTCTTGGCTAACGCCTGCTATTCCATCCTTCTCTGGGGACTGGCTTACTACATTTCCATCGTGATTGGCCAACCCCACCACGTGATTTGGCGTACGACGCTCCAGCCCTATTGAGTCTTACGTAAGGTATGTCAGCCTATATATAAAATTAATATAACATTTGCAGTATACTTCTTATTTAATATATTGCAGAACCTGTAATATATTTAATAAAAAGTAATCCCTCCCTGGTAATCTAGTGGGGGGGAGCATTTGGTCTGCACCTCTGTCTGGCTCTCAGTGATGTGAGTCAGTGCATGATGTACTCTTTCACACAGAGCTGGAACAAGGAGGGGATCAATTTGTATGGTCTGCATCAGAAGAGGTGCAGACCAAATGCTCCCCGACTAGACTATCAGGGAGGGAATATTTTTTATTTAATACTGTATATTGCAGTTTCTGTAATATAGTAAATCAAAAGTAAACTGCAAATTTGATAACTATGATGTTTAATGCAACCTTTATATGCTTTGAAATACTCAGCCCTATTGAGTAACTGACAAATTGCTGTTTGTCTGTCCTAAATATACACCTTTACACCTATAAATACATATATACATATTTATACACATATATACATCCTACACAGCAAATTTCAAAATATTAAATTGATACTAACAGTGTTAAAATTTAACACTTTTTAACACTTTTTCTGGGTTTATATAGGTCCACACTCAGGGCTGCCACTAGAAATTTTGGGGCCCCTGACTTAACCGTTGATCAGCCCCCCCCCCCCCCCCTTGACATGTTCAATTTTTGACCAAGTGACTAAAACGTATATGCACTTTATTCTTAAGTGTCTATTTAAACTTGGAAATGTTTTAAAGGTAGTAACATACACACACACAGACACACTCATACACTGAAACACACTCACACATAAGGATTGACATATAGACACTCTAGCAGACACACAAAGAAACACACTCAGTCACAGACACCAAACAGACACTCAGCACTTGTTTACATTGACCTGATGAGGTAAACTACAGTTTTGTAAAAAAAAAAAAGGAGATTTACAAAAGAAAATATGGAGTTCTGATTATCTTTTTGTAAAGGAAGATGCCAACTAAATGATGACAACAGCATGCAGTGGCTGAAAGGAAGGGCCCTGAACTGCCTAAACAATCATTTAAAGGTTAAATGGTGGATTGGTGACTTCCGGAAAGGTCTTGTTAGTCTCAAAGTCTGTAGAAAGATGTGAATAATCAGTATCAAGGACAAAATGTCCTAAAAAGGAACAGACAATGGACACACACACAAACTCAAACTTGCACATACACCCAAGGAAACACTGACAGAGACAGCCTCAGAAAACACAAAGATACACACACACACACAGAGACACCCACAGAAAACACACAAAGACATACACACACTGAGAGACAACCACAGAAAACACAGAAAGACATACATAAACACACCCTCAGTGAGACATCCACAGAAAACACACAAAGACATACACACACCCTCACAGAGACACCCACAGAAAACACACACCCTCAAAGAGACATCCACAGAAAACACAGACATACATACATACACACACACACACACCGTCACAAAGGCATCCAGAGAAAATACGCAAAGACAAACATACACACACCTTCACAGAGACACCCATAGAAAAAGCTCAAAGACATATGCACACACACCCTCACAGACATTCACAGAAAATGCACAAAGACATACACACCCACCCTCACAGAGAGACCCACAGAAGAAAAATACATACACACTCAGAAACACAAACCAAAGCACAAAGACATAAACACAGACACCCACAGAAACACTCACAGGAGGAAACATTTATGCACCTTGCATCCCTTAAATCAACAGTGTGTGACATGCATGATAAAAAAATGCAGAAATTAAGAGATCACTTTTTAAAGAATCATATTTGTAAATGTGCAAACAAAAATAATTTTGTGAATTCAAAATTGTACATTAATGATCTGGGTAAATGGCTAGATGAAGAAAAAGCACTTTTAAAAGGTTTACATGCTTGTTTGATTTTTCCCCATTTTCCCCAACCAAGAGCACCACTTCAAATATAGTGTACAAATGTTCCCATCTGTCAGCTGTACTTATGGATTTTGAAAATGCTGTACTCTATATGGTCTTGGTGGAACCATAAGCTGTGATACTCATACCATTAGATCTGGTTAAATGCAGGATTTAGGCTTGTTGGTATGTAATATGTATTTCAAAATTAAGTCAGCTGTAGTGTAAATTGAACAGTTTTTAAGTTAACCTGTATCATTTCAAACACTGAGCAATCTTAGTCTGAGAGTATAACATGTTATGCAGATGTAAAAATCTTAATAAAATTCCTCCTTGCATAAAGGGGCAGTAAACTGGAATGTAATATATATATATATATATATATAAATTTAAAAAATGCATATCTGACAAATTCTGCATGGTTTTAAATATAGAATTTCTACAGGATTGTTAAATAATCATAAATGCACTGTTGCTTAAAAAAAAATTATTTTATGGACCCCTGGTCCCACCATACAACTACTACTACACTGAAGTTACAATCTGAAATTGCACAAAGAAATAAAAAACATTTGCTAAGTAAATCCTACCTCCTCTGCAAATGAAAGTGATCTGGCGTCTGACTCAGGCACACACTGTACAAAGTGCCAAGTCTGTCTCACACTGTGCATAGTGGTTTAGTGCACACTCAGAAATCCTCTTAAATGTTAATACTTTACTCCTTGTAATAACATTTCAATTTCTGCAATTAGCACTCTGCTGTAGTACCCACTGGTGGTTGCCAAAATTAAAAAAAAAAAATTTTTTTTTTAGTTCTTGTCTCATGGGCCCCCCCTGGCCCATTGGGCCCCTGACAGGAGTCACCCCTGTCACCCCCTGATGGTGGCCCTGTCCACACTACGATTACAGGTATAGGAAACTCCAAAATGTTCTTTTATGATTTAGATAGAACATATAGTTTTAAACAACTTTCAAATGTACTTCTATTATCAAATTTGCATCATTCTTGTTATCCTTTGCTGAAGGCACAGCATTGCACTAGCTGAACACATTACAATAGACAAATGTGTGCATGCACCAATCAGCAGCCAGCTCCCTGTAGGATATGTGCATATTCTTTTTAACAAAAGATACCAAGCACATTGAAAATAAGTGAATTTAAGTGTGTCTTAAAATGACATGCTCTATCTGAATCATGCAACTTTAATTTTGACTTTCCCTTTAAGGTATTTAAGCAACTTTCTAATTTACTCCTATTATCAAACTTTCTTCATTCTCTTGGTATCTTTATTTGAAATGCAAGATTGCACACTGTTCAAATAAATACAGTCACTCATCTTAAAAGAACAGGCGACAGAAAGTATCAGTTTGAACTTTTATTTTATTTTATTATTCTTTTTTTTATTGAAGTCCAATTCGAGGCATACAAATGATACATGATAGAAAAAGTGTGTACATAAAAATAGCTAAAAAATATTCATGCCGCATGCAAATAAATGCCACTGTGCTCGCCGGCGATATCGCAATTGCGCACTGTGCCACAGACAGACTTTTGGAGCGATAAGAAAATGTTGTCGCGTTGAGGGCTCCAGGATAATCGACGCCCCATGTGATGCGCCGGCTTTATTGACAGGTACACAGAACAAAATGTATCAATGCGCGGCCACGCTGTCCTGATAGGGAACATTGAACACAATTAAAAAGTTTTATATATATTTTTATTATAATTTACACTTTGACTTGGGAAGTCAAAGTGTAAATGATATTAAAATATTTTTATTTAATTTCACCACCCACCCCAAGAGGCAAATATATATTTTAAAATAGAGAAAAGGAAAAATAGTTCTAAGACCGGAAATTGGATCAACTCCTCACAAGTGTTGTTATATTCAACTTGCTTTAATAACACTGACTCTGACCGTTGATTCACACTGCAAGCGTTGATGTGATTAAAATTAACACCAGATTCAACACTTTTTAACTCTGATAAATTAACACAAAAAAAAACCCTCAGAAAATGTTGCTGTGTACTTATACATATATGCACACAAAACATATTTGTACATTGGAGTCCTTTTCAGTCAAACACCTTATATATATATACCATATCCCTTTTTAACCCTATTAATAACTTTTTATCAAATGTAAATTATGTATTTTTAAATAAAAAGTATATATATAATATATATATATATATATATATATATATATATATATTTCAGTGTAATTCTTTATTTTAATATGTTTTGATGTGTTTAGTGATTTTTTTTTTTTAACCCTTGCACTTAAGTTCAGGTCTTAAGTCATGCTAAATATTCTGGCACAATTTTGGCTTTCACTCAAGCGCAACCTATAACTTTCAACTTATAATATGAGAGCTATTTAGTGTGATACAGATATCCATTGAAAAAAATAGGTTGCACTAGAGCAATGTTGATCTCTGGTATATCAGTTTTACCATGGACTTGTAATATCAAGTTGCCGGCTAATGCTAGCTCTTGTCCCATGATATCATTAGTGTGCCACTTGTAATCTAGCTCACTATTGTCGAATATGCTAATTATTTGACGTTACTAACAATAACCTTAGCTTTATATTGAGTTTATAATGCCCCATGGTTAAACATGTATCATCATTTTTTTTTTTTCATTTAGCGTCTAAAACTCTATATATTTGTATCAATATTTAACAGCCATGTAATTCCATCTGTGTCTATTATAACACCTAATGAAAATCATATTTTTTTAGTACATTTTTGGAAACAGATGCCTTCTGTCTTGTGCACTGTCTGGAGAATTTGTAACACATATGTTAAATGTGTAAATTCTTGCTGTGCTAAATGCAGCTGATAATGTGCAACACTTATGAAAGAGGAATTGCACTCTAGTTTATCTTAAAGGGACAGTCAAGTTAAAAAAAAACTTTCATGATTTAATATAGGGAATGTAATTTTAAACAACTTTTCAATTTACTTTTATAACCAATTTTGTTTTGTTCTCTTGGTTTTCTTAGTTGAAAGCTAGAAGATCCATATGCTAATTTCTTAGACCTTGAAGACTGCCTCTAATCTGAATGCATTTTGACCACAAGAGGGCATTAGTTCATGTGTTTCATATAGATAACATTGAGCTCATGCACGTGAATTTACAGAGGAGTGAGCACTGATTGGCTAAAATGCAAGTCTGTCAAAATAACTGAAATAAGGGGACAGTTTTCAGAGGCTTAAACACAAGGTAATCAGAGAGGTAAAGGGTTTATTTCTATAACAGTGATGGCTTTGCAAAACTGGGGAATGGGTAATAAAGGGATTATCTTTCTATTTAAACAACAAAAAATCTGGTGTTGACTGTCCCTTTAACTGTTGTATCGTTTGAGTGCAATAAAATGCGTAACTGCTGCTTACAAAATGTGGGTTCTAAGCGACAATCTAGTAATGATGATTCTTTATAATATACAAATGCAAAAATAAGAAGCATGAAACAGAACATGGGCTAGATTACAAGTGTTGCACTAAAGTTTGCGTGAGTCGTGCTAAGCAATATTGCCATAGCGATAACTTGCGTGCATTTTACAAGTTGAAAATTCAAGTGTTCGCTTGAGCGCAAAACACAATTTTCGCTCATTGGGTTAGCGTGACTGAAGACATTGTATAAAGGCTAAGGGCTCAATCAATCAAGCAGTGGATGATACTTCAGAGGCCCATCGTTTCAGGGTCGCCAACTGATAAATGTAGCCATTAGGGTTAAAAAAATGTGCGCCAAACCCATAAATACATTCAAATGAACTGTTATACTCATATATAAACTATCTGATAAAATTATTCATATAATATATCATTTTTTATAAGATTTAAAAGGTATATGTAAAATTATTTGAATAGAAAGTACTATATTGTCTACATATATATCTACATACAGGTATGTGTATCGGTGTATATATATATATGTTTATATATGTGTATTTATGAATTTCTATATGTAAGTACATACAGATAAACACATATATACACATGTATTTACATGTGTATGGTTGTTTATATATGCTTATATATGTTCATATTTGTGTATTTATATATTTATATATGTAACACACATATATACACACTCACAAACATATATATAAATATACGTGGATATATATATATATATATATATATATATACGTATATATGTGTATGTTTTTTATGTTAAAATATATATTCCTATATATATAAATCGGTATTTATCTATACCTGTATAGATTCATATATTATAGAGATATATTTGAAGTCCTGAAGTTGGCGTGCATTGGATTTCGCTAGCAAACATTTTACTTTCACCTTGTCATATGGGCGCAAACTAAAGTTTACTTCTTGAGAAGTTTATGCGCAAGTGAAAATGCTAAATAGCGCACCACTTACAATCTGACTTTATGGGCCAGCTGACGAGTAAGGCACCCGCATTTGAGTGTTAATTGTGCTAGAAGTAATTTTTTATTACTCGTCGAGTTGCACTATTATTATGAATTGAAAGTAAAATGTTTTTGCTTTTGTAGTAACCCGACCAGTGCAAAAATCTGAAGTTATAATATTGCATGAGCATTCACATATTCCCCCTAAGAAGTCAATAGAGAGAATAAAGTGGAAAAAAAACACTCTCGCACAAACACGATATATTCTCATTTATGCTAACCCAACATGAAAATATGAAAATTTCATATTCCAATGTTCTTTACATAGCAGAATATATTTCTATATATATCTGATGGTATTATGGTAAAACCTATATCTATATATAGGTATAGATATATACAGATATATATATATATATATATATATATATATATATATATAGGAATATCTATTTAGAAATACATACAGCTGAAAATGTTAGTTTGTGGATAAATAACTGGATAGGATAGGGAGCAACGAGTAGTAGTAAATGGATCATACTCAGATTGGACAAAGGTAATCAGTGGAGTACCCCAGGGATCAGTGCTAGGCAATATTCTTTTTAATATTTTTATAAATGACTTAGAGCTAGGATTAAATAGCGACATCTCTATTTTTGCAGATGATACTAAGTTAAGTAAGGTTATTAGGTCAGAGCAGGATGAACTTTCGTTACAAAGGGACCTGCAAAAATTCGAAGTATGGGCAGGTAAATGGAAAATGAGATTTAATACGGGAAAATGCAAGGTTCTACATTTTGGAAGTAAACATAAGCAGGCAACATATTATTTAAATAGGAGAATACTTAGCCAAACACAGGAGGAAAGGGATTTGGGGGTAGTAATAGATAACAAGCTAAAGATGGGTGCACAATGCAGGGCAGCAGCTTCAAAGGCTAATACGATACTAGCATGTATTAAAAGAGTCATTGACTCAAGGGAGGAAAGCATATTCTGTCACTATATAAAGCCCTGGTAAGACCTCACCTTGAGTATGGAGTGCAGTTCTAGGGACCAATCGCAAAAAAAGATATTGCAGAACTAGAAAAAGTCCAGAGAAGGGCCACAAAGCTTATAAGGGGATTTGAGAATTTAACCTATGTGGAGAGGCTAGCCAAACTGGGTCTGTTTTCTTTAGAAAAAAGGCGCTTAAGAGATGACATGATTACTTTATATAAATATATTCAAGGCCCATATACAGAGATGGCAGAAGCTCTGTTTATTCCAAGAAAATTGTTTGTGACCAGAGGTCACAATTTAAGGTTGGAGGAAAGGAGATTTAATCTCCTGCAACGGAAACGTTTTTTCACTGTAAGAGCAATAAAATTGTGGAACTCATTACCAAAGGAGGTAGTGAATGCCAATACCCTAGATACATTTAAAAATTATTTGGATACATTTCTGTCTATAATCAAAATTCATGGATATGATTGCTAGTTTTAAATGGGTCACCTTTAAGTGGGATTATTTAAGCTTGACTGGAGCTTTTTGTATATATTTTAGATTTGTATAGGTTGAACTCGATGGACTTCGGTCTTTATTCAACCTCATCTACTATGTTACTATGTTACTATGTTAGATAGAAAATATTCTGCTATATGTAGAACATTGGAATGGGAAATATTTACAGTACATGCATAGTTAAAATCTTTATTAAAAAATAATATTGTATAAATATGCTTTTACATGTTTTCATCTACTTAATGGCAAATAGCTCCAATGCATTTCTATATACGTCTATATGTGTGTAATATGTATTTATGTGTTTATATTTGTATAGATGTCTGTAAATACATATATACACATATTAATACATAAATACATATGTACACATATATAGACATATATATATATATATATATATATATAAATAAATATATATATATATATATATATATATACATACATATCCATCTTTAGACATGTATATGTACTATAATGAGTGTAACTTTGTAATGTGTTTTGGATGCGTTTTGTGCAACTTTTATGTTTTGTGTAACAGTTATCCAGAGCTCTGAAGTCCGGTAAATATTTTAGCGTAAATCGTGATTGCGCTCATGCGATCGTGTTTACTTTCAACTCGTAATACAAGTGATAAGCCCGACGAGTGCAAACCCTTGCGATATACCCCTTATCGCTCTGGCTCAAATGATTGGGCTCCTTTCAAAATCTAGCCTTATGTGGTTAAAAGGCACTAGACACAGTATAATTACAAGATAATTCTGTGGTGTTGCTCTATAATAATATTTCAGCCAAGTCTATACATTTTTAATACATGACATAACATATAGTTTGCTACAGTTGATTTTTACTAGTCAAACTCCACCCATTTTTTTAAAGGTAAAACCCATTGGGCCAGATTACAAATGGTGCGCTCATTTGTATTGCTCATGAGCGCTAACTGAGCACAAGAAAAGAAAAAATAGTGATGTCGGGTTAGTGCTGGTATTAAAAGTTGCAAGTTAAAAGTTAGCACATGAGTGAAAGACTCAGGTGCGCTAACTTCATGATTTAGGATATCGCTAACTCCCTCTCCCCATAGAGTTCTATGGGGCATGCTAAAGAAAGCTTTTTCCTTTTATCGCTTGCTTGTTAACCGGAAACTGCACTAGAACAATTGCGCTAAAGCCAAGGTGTGTTAGGAATACTTCACATTAACAATAGTGTATATATATATATATATATATATATATATATATATATATATATATATATATATATACATATACACTCTTTTTAAAGCAAAGTATTCCTTGCACAGTTGATCTAGCGCAGTTAACAATGTGAAGTATTTCTATTTTAAAAAAAATTAAATATCTTGTTAAATTTTAAAATTATTTTGCATATTTCAAGGTATATGACTGGGAAGAGCTCAAAAGTATATCTATGCATATAAACACATAAATACACATGTATACACATATAAACACATATATAGGCATGTATACATACACACATACACATTTTTAGACCTTTAAACATTTTTGCTATATTAAAATGGTATTTTGTAAGTTAAAAAGTATATATAGGAGTGTAATACTTTATTTTTTGTTGTACCTTTTTTAACCCTTACACTTTATTAGGTCTCAAGTCACTCTTATTTGACATTCACTTGAGTGCAACCCATAACTTTCCACATATCAGTGCTATTTAGCTCGGATGCTATATACTGTATATTGAAAATAATGGGTGTGCTAAAGCAATATCGGCCGGGCTAAACCTTCTTTAGTAAATCTGATTTACCTTGGACTTGTAATATTAAAGGGACAGTATACACAAATTTTCATATAACTGCAGGTAATAGACACTACTATAAAGAATAATATGCACATATACTGATATAAAAATCCGGTATAAAACCATTTAAAAAACTTACTTAGAAGCTTCCAGTTTAGCTCTGTTTAAATGGTTACTGGAACAACACCTGCAAGTGGGAAATATCAGACACTCCCCCCCCTTCCTTTGCATATGAAAAGACCCTTTACTCAAACAGAAGCAAGCTGGAGTAGGTATATGTTGGTATTCTTCTAAAACTTTGGGCCTTGGTTAGGAGTCTAAATATCAGAGCAATGTTATTTAAAAATAAGAAAACTATCAATTTTTAAAAAAACAAAACTGTATGGGCTATATAAATAGATCATCTACAAAACATGTATGCAAAGAAAAATCTAATGCATAATGTCCCTTTAAGTTGTGAGCTAATGTTAGTGCGTTCCAGCAAAACTGCTTATCTCGTTGTGCCCTTTCATTAGCGCACCCCTTGCATTCTGGCTCATTGTTTTGCAGCTTGTATCAGCTAAGGCCAATAAAGGATATATATGTAAAAGGGCTAGCCTTAAGAAGTCTGCAGAGTGCATTTCCACTTCTGAGAATTAGAAAATCCCTAATTTTCAGAGGTAAATTATAAGAAAAGTAGACAAAATTAATAATGAAAGTGTATTATAAAGTTGTTTGTTGCACTATGTGTAACTAAACTTTGTATATTCAAAGCTTAAGGTATTTAAAGTATGCTGCAAATTACCTGACTCTATATTCTAATTAGTCACAATCAATTTGCACCAAATGTAGGTAACAGAATTTTTTGTGGTCTCAAACAATCTTTACAGCAAAACAAAGTATTTATAATAAATGTATATTACAATGTTGTTTTATTTTCCTTAATTTATAAATGTATGGTGATTTAACTTTTAAATGTAATCTCCCTTTAACTGCATGAAATGTTTCTGATGATACAAATTAGATTTGCCATGTATTTATGATCCAGCATTGTTGTTATCCAAAAACGTTTTATCGTTAGAGAAGTGATAGTGAAAATATTTTGGATTGATATACTTTAATAATAATTTATATATTTTAAAATATTATTACTGCTGACAATAGATACATTGGAAGATTGGGATTATAGATGGTATAGTAAATTTATTGAACGGACGAACAATAAAGCAAACATAAAAAGAAAAACAAAACAAAGAAATGTTAGATGGGATAGCAAAAATGTCCCTCGAGGAACAAAACAATGTTTCTTTGTATAAGATGTAAGACTTTGAATAAAAAGAAAGTCTAGTATTAAACATCCACAAAAAGTATTAAGTTAAGTGGCACTTTTTGGATTCATTCTGTCTACAAGGGAATAAGAACAACGAAGAATTCCATCTACTCTGAGACACTGTGTTGGCTGAAGTGTTCCCTCGGGTAGATAATTACTTCAGTCCTTCACTACAAAATCGTATACATTTCATGTCCAGGGGCAAGTTGCCTTTTATAACAGAATTTATTTCCCTTTGCATATTTAGTAATGCTTGGCAGCAAAGCTTTAGGGTACTATATCAACAGGACCAAATTACTGATACCTGAGGAATTCTAAATGCAACAATAACTATACTGGTACAGTACCAAAGCACAGCATTTATTTAGTCCTTGTAATAGAATGGAATAATATGATTAGTTATTACTGAGAGTGAAAATACTCTTAAATTAAGAAATCAATTTCTTGAAACATAAGACAAAGAAAAGCAATCAAACATATAAATTATGTATAATAAGAGAGCACAAATTGCTCTGAAACTAATCCATAGAGACAGTCCATAAACTGACCTAGAATTCAGTATATCGCTAAACCTGTTTGTTTAAATGATGGTTACATTTAGAGTTATTTGCTCTAGTTATGTAACTGTATCATAATCTAAAGTCTACTGTATCCTAATAACTAAATGTACAAAGAAAAGGGTTGCATGGATTCATGCATTTTTAAGTACCTGGGTTTAGTTGCATACAATTTATGGTCAATGTTGTGGCAAAAGATACATAACATTAGTTATAGGTAGCAAAACAATCAGAGAAACTTCTAGTTAAGAGCAAGGATCATTTTTAACTTAATAATTACTCAACTCTGCTGTGTGACTAGCGCTGCTGATTAGATCCGAGCAGTAGGTTCTGTTAAAGCGAAACATACTACACTATGGGGCAAATTATAAGTGGAGAACAAAATTGCAAGCAGTATAGAGCGCAAACATGTCTGGAGCAGAATCCATATTGCTTGCAGCTTTGTTTGGTATTTCAACTTATGTGTGAGTGCATTTGTAATATAAGAACAAATGCAGTAATACACTACCCATTGAAAGTATAGGACACAGTATTTATGTATTGAGCGATTTATAAATGATTTAGCTAAATATTTTAACTTGCTTAACATTTACTTTAACAAACAACTACCAATACCTGATTGTGGACCAGATTACAAGTGGAGCGCTAATTAGCACTTTCGCTAATTAGCACTTTTGCATGCAAACACCGCCAGAAGTAAACTTTTAACGCAGGCATGTTAGCTTGCATATTACTAGGTGAAATAAAATTTTTGTGTATGAGCCGATGTGCACTAACTTGATGACTTCAGATATCACAAACACACTACATTCTCCAAGTAGACTTTAATGGAGAGCACAAACAAATTTCTATGTACAGTATATCTAATGATTTTTTTGGAAACTATATATCTATACCTATATATACTGTATATAAAAAGCAGAAGTCAAAACTATTTTTTGTTGATAAATCAAGAAATTCTAAATAAGCTATGTACTTGTCAATAAATTTGCCAAGGTGTAAGCTGCTGTCTATTTTTATTTTTATTGATATATCATCATTGATCATTTTTTTTTTAAACATTGACTTATAATCACCCCCAGAAGTAGTGTTTATTTGAAGACCTTAACAATCACTTGATTCATAAACCCTAGTAAGATTACTATTGAATTTGCATGACCACAATTCTTTGGAACTATTCTATGGAGGATCTAATTGCCTTTAAAGGAATGTGAAACTATACTCCTTCAGTAAAAAAAAACAAAAAAAAAAAACATGCTAAGTGAAAACCAACAACAAACAAACAAGCAAACAGCAATTTACTTGTTTTCTTGCAAATTCTCTCTGTAGCCCCTGCCCTCAGGGAGATGAGAAGTCGACAAGTTGGTAACTTAAGTTGCATTCTCTCCTCTTCTGAGCATGTGCAAAACTCACAGACAGTTTGTCTTTCCTTCACTAAACACTAAGCCAACTTGTTATTCTAGAAGATTTATGACATCAAGATAGTTATG
The DNA here is from genome assembly GCF_027579735.1 of Bombina bombina. Classification (NCBI taxonomy): domain Eukaryota; kingdom Metazoa; phylum Chordata; class Amphibia; order Anura; family Bombinatoridae; genus Bombina; species Bombina bombina. The sequence continues at coordinate 157,168,117 of NC_069504.1, forward strand.
CATTCATATGGAGACTACAATCCTCTTGTAGGAAGTAATGGACAAAGTGCAAATAAGCTTAAAAAGAAAAAGAAAAAGACGTAAAAGGACAAATCCCATTAAAGTTCTGAATAATACATATTGGATTGATTTCTATTAAGTATAATACACTGCTTAGTATTTGTATTACAATAATGAAACAGATTGTTTTCTATCATGTTAAAGGGACAGGAAAACCCACAATTTTCTTACATGATTTGGATCAAACATACAATTTCCTATTTAATTCCATTATCAAATTTGCTTTGTACTTCTTTGCTGAAGGAACAGCATTGCACTACTGGCAGCAAGATGAACACATCTAATTAGCCAACCACAAGTGACAAATGTGTGCAGGCACCAATTAGCAGCAGCTCCCACTAGTGTAGGATATGAGCATATTATTTTTCAACAATGGATACCAAGAAAACAAAGCACATTTGAAAATAAAAATTAATTTAAAAGTGTTTTGCAATTACATGATCTGAATCATTCAAGTTTTTTTTTTATTATTGCTTTAAGTAAAACTCATCATTGTTTGAATCTTTCAATCTTTCCTTTTGTAACTCATAAAAATGTTGAACTTCAACTTTTCAAGACATATATTTTTTCTTTAATAAGTAAACAGTGAGAAAGAATAATGAATGTTTTTTTGGGCAGCCAATAAGCCTCTTTGTTAAAGGGACACTGAACACAATTTTTTTCTTTCGTTATTCAGATACAGCATGAAATTTTAAGCAACTTCCTAATTTAGTCCTATTATCAATTTTTCTTCATTCTCTTGGTATCTTTATTTGAAATGCAAGAATGTAAATTTAGATGCCGGCCCACTTTTGGTGAACAACCTGGGTTGTTCTTGCTGATTGGTGGATAAATGTATCCACCAATAAAAAAGTGCTGTCCATAGGTCTGAACCAAAAAAAGCTTAGATGCATTCTTTTTCAAATAAAGATAGCAAGAGAACGAAGAAAATTTGATAATAGGAGTAAATTAGAAAGTTGCTTAAAATTGCATGCACTAACTGAATCACTAAAGAAAAAAATTGGGTTCAGTGTCCCTTTAAGACTAGATAATTAAATTCTCTTTTGCTATTGCAATTAAGTGATGATCCAGGTTTATCACAGGTGTAGCTTTGGGCATCTTAACATATTAAAGTAATTTAGACCACACTAGACCTACATGTTTGGTTTGATTGCTTTTTTTAAAAACCCTTTGTATAATTTAATTATGTCTTTATTTTTTAAGTTTAACAATCTTGTTATCATTCAGCATAATAATTCCAAGACCAAGATCATTATTTCTGAAAAAAGGCATTGCCACAATAAAATACTAGTTTATAGTGCCCCAAAATAACCCCAATATGTTGCTGAAATACTGTATCTAAACTTAAAAATTATACTTTTTAATGCTTATTCTCATTGAACATTTGCTCATAGCCTTCCAGTATTTAAGCCAGTAAAAAGATGCAGGAAAATAAAATGTTCCTGACTTTATAGGTTTTCTAGTCTATCAGGACACATCATACAAAAATCACCTTGGGAACTGTACTGCTAATATACCCCTAGTGGTAATATAAGTAACTCATTTACCCACCTTTAAAAGGTAATCAATTCATTAATGGTCACCAAACAAATATTTGTAATAATTAGTAAAACATAATAAACAAACTTTTTTTCTTAAGCAGACAATGTTTCTAACCTTGCTATATTAGTAGAACTATAATTGTTTAGGATGAGAGGTCTTTAATTGGAAAGGTAACATTTTCCTAATGTCAAAGTCTTCAAATAGGAAACTGTGTGTTCCTTTATAGAGGATGTGCTAAAAATAAATATGAAAATGCTACTAAATAAAAAGTTGCCAGCTCAAATTAATATATATTTTTTTTGATGTGCAGTACAAATATTCTAAACTTTATGTACAATACAGGGTATGCAGTTCTAAAATATAAGACATATTGTTCAATTAACCTGAGAAATCCTTTTTTTCCCCCAGTATCTTTTAATCATAGACTATTAGTTGTTTCACCAAATACACCTATCTTAATAATTTTCTGTTATGAATTAGATTTCTTCTAAAATGCCTGGGGAGATAATAGTATTGCAATGCCTCTTCTAATATTTGCTGTAAAGTGGTATTTGAGCTGCTCTGCGTCTCGAAGTAACGAAAACTTTTATGGTCTATTTCTCAGAGGACAAAGATCAGTACATTGTTGTGTAATCCATCACAATATTCCTTACATAACATTTTGGTAAAATCATCTTGTTATGCTTACTACAAACAAGCTAAATCGATCTAAGATGAAAATATGTTGATTTTTTTTGCTTGCATTTAATATCAGAATATCTCAACTATTTTTTCTTATTAAAATATGCAAATATGTTCACATTTTTCCAATTAGTATTTATGCCAATGCTGATATGTTTTATAATAAGCAAGATCACAATTAGCATAAATAAAATTGTTTATGCAAAACTGTGAGAACTTACTGTTCTATTTTAAGTTGAAACAATGGTTGTCTGTTGAATGCTAAAAATGTGATAATAACCTTTGAATGAGACAGCAAAATTGTCTGGAGTCTTATAATCCATTGTAATTCAAATATATTGAATATATTGAGTGTTACTCTGCATAGATTTATTTAAGCATTTTTTAAAGTAATTTAAATTTGAAGATGATCTCCATATGTAGTAGGTAATTTATAGATAGCTGCTTTAAAAAAAAATCTTCAAATATTTCCTTTATTTTTACATCAGCTCTGAACATAACTACCTGGGGTTAAGGAATATGGTTGTTACCAGGCCAATAACACCAGGTGGCCCCTCTGGTTCCATGCATTATGTATACATATCAATGTAGTTATAAATATGTATACCTACATATAATATATATTTGCTCTAGTGCCTAGCTGTTTCTAGTTATATTCCTGGCTGAACCATCATTTAACATCTTGCAGTATCTGTAAAAAATAACTGAGTACAGTTCTGATTAAAAACAAGGAATGTGTGTGTGTTATTTGTGAGGGGAGAGGGTATGTAGTTTATTGTATATGTGGTTCATTGGATACTTACATTTGCACCACTTGACATGAAGACTGATAAAGGGTCTTCAGTGGCTCCCTGATTAGTATTAAATGTTCAAAATTATAGTAAATCGAAACAGCACCAAACATCAAGAGCAGGCAAGGTTGAGGGGTTGTAAGTTACAACAATGTAAGAAAACACATTTAAAGGGACTGTCTACACCTTAGTCATCTTAAAGTCTTACTTTAGATTACGCTGCAAATAGCCCCCTGCACCCTTTCTATATCATGCAGCAGTAATGGTAAAAAAGTTATTTAAAAATGACTATTGTTTCTGCTCACTTTGAAATGGCTGCCAAGTTCTGCCAACTGATGGCATAATGATACAAGCTACATTAAAGGCTTTACTTGTTACAAAAAGGCTTCACTGGTTACAACACTCACTAGTTGGATTCAACAGACTGTCAATGCAATTCAGCGGAGTGTATAGATGCAGCCCAGATTGTGATGTCATCAGTGGGTGGAGCTTGGCAGCCATTCCAAAGTGACCAGAAACAATATTCATTTTAAAATAACTTTTTACTGTCACTGCTGCATGATATAGAAAGGGTGCAGGAGGATATTAGATAGATAGAGTGGTCAAAAGTACAAGCAGCAGTCAAATACTTCAGAATATAAAAAAATACTGGCCTAGATTACGAGTTTTGCGTTAGAGGCTGTGCGGTGCTAACGAGCAGTTTTCTGTCACCGCTCACTTACCTGCAGCGCTGGTATTACAAGTTTTCAGAAACCCGTCATTAAAAGACAAGAAGTGAGCGTTGAGCAAAATGTTGCTCCTTACCGCACTCCAATACCAGCGCTGCTTAAGTCAGCAGTGAGCTGGTCGTACGTGCTCGTGCATGATTTCCCCATAGAAATCAACGGGGAGAGCCGGCTGAAAAAAAAGTCTAACACCTGCAAAAAAGCTGCGTAAAACTCCTTAACGCAGCCCCATTGATTCCTATGGGTAAATAAAATTTATGTCTACACCTAACACCCTAACATGAACCCCGAGTCTAAACACCCCTAATCTTACACTTATTAACCACTAATCTGCCGCCCCCGACATCGCAACACCTGCATTATATTATTAACCCCTAATCTGCCGCCCCCAATGTCGCCGCCACCTACATTATATTTATTAACCCCTAATCTGCCGCCCCCAATGTCGCCGCAACCTACCTACATTTATTAACCCCTAATCTGCCACCCCCAACGTTGCGACACCTGCATTAGATAGGTTTTTTTTAGATAGTATTTTATTTGAGGGTTGGTTGTGTGGGTGGTGGGTTTTACTGTTGGGGGGGTTGTTTGTATTTTTTTTTTACAGGTAAAAGAGCTGACTACTTTGGGGCAATGCCCCGCAAAAGGCCCTTTTAAGGGCTATTGGTAGTTTCATTTAGGCTAGGGTTTTTTCTTTATTTTGGGGGGGGCTTTTTTATTTTAATAGGGCTATTAGATTAGGTGTAATTAGTTTAAATATCTGTAATTTGTTTATTTTCTGTAATTTTGTGTGTTTTCTTTTGTACTTTAGCTAATTTCATTTAATTTAGGTAATTGTATTTAATTTAGGTAATTTATTTAATTATAGTATAGTGTTAGGTTTTATTGTAACTTAGGTTAGGTTTTATTTAACAGGTACTTTTGTATTTATTTTAGCTAGGTAGTTATTAAATAGTTAATAACTATTCTACCTAGTTAAAATAAATACAAACTTGCCTGTAAAATAAAAATAAAACATAAGCTTGATACAATATAACTATTAGTAATATTGTAGCTAGCTTAGGGTTTATTTTATAGGTAAGTATTTAGTTTTTAATAGGAATTATTTAGTTAATGATATGAATATTTATTTAGATTTATTTAAATTATATTTAAGTTAGTGGGTGCTAGGTTTAGGGTTAGACTTAGGGGTTAATATCTTTAATATAGTGGCGGCGACGTTGGGGGCGGCAGATTAGTGGTTCATAAATGTAGGTAGGTGGCGGCGATGTTAGGGACGGCAGATTAGGGGTTAATAATATTTAACTAATGTTTGTGAGGCGGGAGTGCGGCAGTTTAGGGGTTAATATGTTTACTATAGTGGTGGCGACGTTGGGGGTGTCAGATTAGGGGTTAATAAATGTAGGTAGGTTGCGGCGACATTGGGGGTGACAGATTAGGGGTTAATAAATATAATGTAGGTGTCGGCAATGTTGGGGGCAGCAGATTAGGGGTTCATAAATATAATGTAGGTGGCGGCGATGTCCGGAGCGGCAGATTAGGGGTTAATAATTTTATTATATTATTTGCAATGCGGAAGGGCCTCATTTTAGGGGTTAATAGGTAGTATATGGGTGTTAGTGTACTTTTTTAGCACTTTAGTTATGAGTTTTATGTTATGGCGTTGTACCATAAAACTCATAACTACTGACTTTTAAATGCGTTAGGGATCTTGACAAGGTAAGGTGAACCGCTCACTTTTTGGCCTTTCAGGACAGACTTGTAATACCGGTGCTATGGAAGTCCCATAGAAAAAAGACTTTACGAAGTTTACGTAAGTCGTTTTGCGGTGAGGCCAAAGAAGTGTGCGGTGCCCCTAAACCTGCAAGACTCGTAATACCAGCGGGCATAAAAAAGCAGCGTTAGGACCTCTTAACGCTGCTTTTTTACCCTAACGCACAACTCGTAATCTAGTCGACTGTTTGCACACTCAAACCAAAGTACAGTCTGGGTGATTTAACTTTGAAAATTTTCAGGGGGCCATGTCAGACTGACAGACAATTTAAAATTTGTTAAGAAAATGACAGTTTTAAATTGGTTGCAGATATTTTAAATGATATTTATTTCTAAAGCAAATATAAAAAAGTAATTTACTGTCCATTCAACCATTTAATGTATATAAGACATTTTTTTAAAGCTGAGGATCAAAGCATTTGCCACAAAAAGAGAAGTAGCAGAGTAAGGGATCATGGTTTCAAGTTAGAGGGTAACAAATTCAAGACTAATTTGCATAAGTAGTGCTTTAGAGAAAGGGTGATTGATTCATAGAATAGACTCCTAATAGGGCGGGTAAGGGCATATACAGTAAAGGTATTCAAGGATTCCTAAGACATTGAAACAGCAAACTCTTGCTTTGCGATAGACAATGTACTTTGTTGCCCTTTATGTTGATGCTATTGGTTTATTGATGTGATAAGACGGATGGACATTCACAATGGAGATAATGAATGCTTTGGAGTGAAATAACAGAAACATTACATGTCTGAATAGAGTTTGTGTTGGTCGACGTATACTTCAATTCACATATTTTAGACAGCATTTTTTATTTAAGTCCTTAGTAATAACTGTAAATATGTTTTGTGCCGTGTTTTGTATTTGCAGCAAATATTTGAAAAAAAGAAAACCAAATCATTAAAATATTTGAGAGAAAAAATTCGCCCATAAATTGTATTTATCATCAATCTTGAATATTACTAAACAGTTGGCATTGAATGTGCTATATTAAATGTGTTGCAGATTGTTTTTCTCTTTGAAGAAAATGGTTTTGAGATTGTGAAATGATAGAAACATTTAAAGTATTTCAAAAAGTTTAGTAGGGATTTTCTTGAGGTTACAATAAGAGATCATAAATTGAATTCACAAGTAACGGCAGGTGCCTTATTTTAAAGAAATGTCATTGAATATGTTCATCTTCCAGTGGACAAAAATGTTCAGATATAATAAAATAGTTTAAAAATTCTTTGGACATGCTTGAAGCTATTGAACACTTATTAAATAGAAAAGTAGGTTTTTTTATTTGATCATAGTATATCAGCAATTAAGCACTGCAAAGCAAACAATATACATAAAAGATGACATTTAAAATCATCTAAATCAGTAACTTTGCATTGTTTTGCAGCTCAAAGACATAACCCTTTAAAAGTCACTTGAGCAAATTTATTTTATCTTATCTGCTGTTGCCAGTAAGGGACGGATCCAAATGAACTATTCCACTGATCAAGTAATTATAAGGGTAGCATGTTGCATGGTATCTTTTACAATACAGTATTAAAATAAGGAAATGTGCTATGATTATCTTTTATCCCATTTTAACTTTAAAAAAAAAAAAAATTACATGAATTTTGCTGGTAACCTGAATCCTAAATTAACGTAATCCCATGGTAAATTGTCTCTCAGTACCAAAAATTGCCTCTTGATAAATCCTTTAGTAACCATAAGAATGAACAAAGTTGTTAGTTGTGCTACATTAGCATATTGATTATCCATTTCTGGAATATTTGATGCAAATTAAATGCAGAAAAATTATGGATTTTTTTAAGAAGGTTAATATATTTAATTTGGATATTACATTAATGTAGTTACACTATATGCATCATTTATATTCTATGATTAGTGAAAATGTTATGCATTTGGGACATTCTATTAGACCTTAGTCATGCAAAGTATAAAACCTTACACATTTAACTCTGCCAAAGGATGTAGCTGTTAAGCGTCATATTTATACCATATGGGTTACATCTTGCACCTACATAATTGAACTCATGGTCACAAGGACACATTCCTGTTTAGGATTTCAATAATGTAGGCTCAAGCACTTTAGGTCCAAACCCAATTACAGCAGTGCATTTCAGAGTCAATGGGATAAAACCCACTCATGATCAATCATATGATCTCATTTGAATGTCACCTAGGCAGATACAATGTTGCAAGCGGGTGCGGGTTCATGCTTCATAGTTTCGGTTCTTTTAAAATCCAGTATAAAAAGATATTATAAGTCCTTGCAATAAAAATTGATAGTCTTCATCTTTCACCAAAAGGGAAATGGTCCTTTAACAAATAGTTATAAAAAAATATTGTTAAAAAATACTTTTAAATGTTTAAAAGTGAAAATATAGTGATTAAAAAATGGTGCCTAGTCTGTCCATCATTGCAACATACAATTGGCATTCAGATGTTTTAGCAAGGGTGTAGAAGGAAGTGGATTGCAATATTTTCCAAAGTAACTCAAAATTGCGGGATTCTGTTGTAGAACCAGGTTTTGAAAACACAAATACTGTTATTGACAAAGTGTGATAGTGACTTTGGTGCTGAATTATCATTGTGCGGGGAAACATGATCCGCTGTAGCAGATCATGTCCGTTGCACATCGATAAATGCAGACAGCATACGCTGTCGGCATTTATCATTGCACAAGTATTTCTAGTGAAATGCTTGTGTAATGATGACCCCTGCAGATTCGCAGCCAATCAGGCCACTAGCAGGGGGTGTCAATCATCCCAATCCTATCTGATCAGGATGATTGCTGTCCGCAACCTCAAAGGTTGAATAGCTCCTTCTTGACTCCTGTTTCCAGCGATCTGGTAATTACGGGGTTAGATTGCAGCATCCGCTGCTTGTTAAATCTACCCCATGATCTCAAATATTAAAATAAAAATTAAAAACAAGCTATTTGTAAATGTTAAGGTCCTGATGTGACTATAGATGTATGCTCATCATGCCAAGATACATATTGCATTCATTTGGCTAATCAGTGTTGAGTATGAATTTAGATGATAATAGGTTAATGTCACACATGTAAATGAGTATTTCTTTGCCCAGTAAACAAAAAAGTTTTACTGTAACCTTAAGAGGTGTGAATGGGCTATTGTATAAGTTAGTTTTGACTGACTGTCCAGTTATATTCTCAAAAACAGGTACTTAACACATGTAAAGGCCATTTCAGAGCTTTTCTTTAGACAAGGCATTCAGAGCTGCAGAATTTTAACAAATTAAATTATATTGCATTGTGATTACCCCAGAAAAGCAACAGATTATGATAAAAAAAACATGAATAATGAATTTTTCTGTTTTACACTAATTTAACTTAAAGGGACACTAAACCCCAAATCTTTCTCTCATGATTCAGATAGAACATACAAATTTAAACAACATTACAATTTACTTCTATTATTTATTTTGCTTCATTGTTTAGATATCCTTATTTGAAGAAAAAGCAATGCACATGGGTGAGCCAATCCCATGAGGCTTCTATGTGCAGCAACCAATCAGCAGCTACTGAGCATATCTAGATATGCTTTCCAGCAAAGAATATCAAGAGAATAAAACAAATTAGATAATAGAAGTAAATTAGAAAGATGTTTAAAAATGCATTCTCTTTCTAAATCATGAAAGCAAAAATGTGGGTATCATGGCCCTTTCATAGACTGATTCCTATTTTGTAAAATATAAAATATTTGATGCTGCATATTATTTTTTTCAAAATATTTTTAAAGGGACATGGAACACGTTTGTTATAAATTTTTTAATTATGTGTAGTAAAACAACTTTGCACTATACTTGTGTTTATTCACTTCTGAGAATTGCAAGTGCACACTGCACATTTCACAATCCTAACCCGCCACATACTTGTCCTTAATTAGCCTTAGCAAAGGTAAAAAAGTAATACTGCAAACCAAAGGAGCTTTTGCTAACAACATGACAGTGGTTAGCGTCTACTCCAGTAACAATCATAGGCCTAGATTTGGAGTTCGGCGGTAAAAGGGCTGTTAACGCTCCGCGGGCTTTTTTCTGGCCGCACCATAAAATTAACTCTGGTATCGAGAGTTCAAACAAATGCTGCGTTAGGCTCCAAAAAAGGAGGGTAGAGCATTTTTACCGCAAATGCAACTCTCGATACCAGAGTTGCTTACGGACGCGGCCGGCCTCAAAAACGTGCTCGTGCACGATTCCCCCATAGGAAACAATGGGGCTGTTTGAGCTGAAAAAAAAACCTAACACCTGCAAAAAAGCAGCGTTCAGCTCCTAACGCAGCCCCATTGTTTCCTATGGGGAAACACTTCCTACGTCTGCACCTAACACTCTAACATGTACCCCGAGTCTAAACACCCCTAACCTTACACTTATTAACCCCTATTCTGCCGCCCCCGCTATCGCTGACCCCTGCATATTATTATTAACCCCTAATCTGCCGCTCCGTAAACCGCCGCCACCTACGTTATCCCTATGTACCCCTAATCTGCTACCCCTAACACCGCCGACCCCTATATTATATTTATTAACCCCTAACCTGCCCCCCACAACGTCGCCGACACCTGCCTACACTTATTAACCCCTAATCTGCCGAGCGGACCTGAGCGCTACTATAATAAAGTTATTAACCCCTAATCCGCCTCACTAACCCTATCATAAATAGTATTAACCCCTAATCTGCCCTCCCTAACATCGCCGACACCTAACTTCAATTATTAACCCCTAATCTTCCGATCGGAGCTCACCGCTATTCTAATAAATGGATTAACCCCTAAAGCTAAGTCTAACCCTAACACTAACACCCCCCTAAGTTAAATATAAATTTAATCTAACGAAATAAATTAACTCTTATTAAATAACTTATTTCTATTTAAAGCTAAATACTTACCTGTAAAATAAATCCTAATATAGCTACAATATAAATTATAATTATATTATAGCTATTTTAGGATTAATATTTATTTTACAGGCAACTTTGTATTTATTTTAACCAGGTACAATAGCTATTAAATAGTTAAGAACTATTTAATAGTTACCTAGTTAAAATAATAACAAATTTACCTGTAAAATAAATCCTAACCTAAGTTATAATTAAACCTAACACTACCCTATCAATAAAATAATTAAATAAACTACCTACAATTACCTACAATTAACCTAACACTACACTATCAATAAATTAATTAAACACAATTCCTACAAATAAATACAATTAAATAAACTAGCTAAAGTACAAAAAATAAAAAAGAACTAAGTTACAGAAAATAAAAAAATATTTACAAACATAAGAAAAATATTACAACAATTTTAAACTAATTACACCTACTCTAAGCCCCCTAATAAAATAACAAAGACCCCCAAAATAAAAAATGCCCTACCCTATTCTAAATTACTAAAGTTCAAAGCTCTTTTACCTTACCAGCCCTGAACAGGGCCCTTTGCGGGGCATGCCCCAAGAATTTCAGCTCTTTTGCCTGTAAAAAAAAACATACAATACCCCCCCCCAACATTACAACCCACCACCCACATACCCCTAATCTGACCCAAACCACCCTTAAATAAACCTAACACTAAGCCCCTGAAGATCTTCCTACCTTGTCTTCACCATCCAGGTATCACCGATCCGTCCTGGCTCCAAGATCTTCATCCAACCCAAGCGGGGGTTGGCGATCCATAATCCGGTCCAGAAGAGGCTCCAAAGTCTTCCTCCTATCCGGCAAGAAGAGGACATCCGGACCGGCAAACATCTTCTCCAAGCGGCATCTTCGATCTTCTTCCATCCGGAGCGAAGCGGCAGGATCCTGAAGACATCCAGCGCGGAACATCCATCCGGACCGACGACTGAACGACGAATGACTGTTCCTTTAAGGGACGTCATCCAAGATGGCGTCCCTCGAATTCCGATTGGCTGATAGGATTCTATCAGCCAATCGGAATTAAGGTAGGAATTTTCTGATTGGCTGATGGAATCAGCCAATCAGAATCTAGTTCAATCCGATTGGCTGATCCAATCAGCCAATCAGATTGAGCTCGCATTCTATTGGCTGTTCCGATCAGCCAATAGAATGCGAGCTCAATCTGATTGGCTGATTGGATCGGCCAATCGGATTGAACTAGATTCTGATTGGCTGATTCCATCAGCCAATCAGAAAATTCCTACCTTAATTCCGATTGGCTGATAGAATCCTATCAGCCAATCGGAATTCGAGGGACGCCATCTTGGATGACGTCCCTTAAAGGAACAGTCATTCGTCGTTCAGTCGTCGGTCCGGATGGATGTTCCGCGCTGGATGTCTTCAGGATCCTGCCGCTTCGCTCCGGATGGAAGAAGATCGAAGATGCCGCTTGGAGAAGATGTTTGCCGGTCCGGATGTCCTCTTCTTGCCGGATAGGAGGAAGACTTTGGAGCCTCTTCTGGACCGGATTATGGATCGCCAACCCCCGCTTGGGTTGGATGAAGATCTTGGAGCCAGGACGGATCGGTGATACCTGGATGGTGAAGACAAGGTAGGAAGATCTTCAGGGGCTTAGTGTTAGGTTTATTTAAGGGGGGTTTGGGTTAGATTAGGGGTATGTGGGTGGTGGGTTGTAATGTTGGGGGGGGGTATTGTATGTTTTTTTTTACAGGCAAAAGAGCTGAAATTCTTGGGGCATGCCCCGCAAAGGGCCCTGTTCAGGGCTGGTAAGGTAAAAGAGCTTGTAACTTTTTTAATTTAGAATAGGGTAGGGAATTTTTTATTTTGGGGGGCTTTGTTATTTTATTAGGGGGCTTAGAGTAGGTGTAATTAGTTTAAAATTGTTGTAATATTTTTCTTATGTTTGTAAATATTTTTTTATTTTCTGTAACTTAGTTCTTTTTTATTTTTTGTACTTTAGCTAGTTTATTTAATTGTATTTATTTGTAGGAATTGTGTTTAATTAATTTATTGATAGTGTAGTGTTAGGTTAATTGTAGGTAATTGTAGGTAGTTTATTTAATTATTTTATTGATAGGGTAGTGTTAGGTTTAATTATAACTTAGGTTAGGATTTATTTTACAGGTAAATTTGTTATTATTTTAACTAGGTAACTATTAAATAGTTCTTAACTATTTAATAGCTATTGTACCTGGTTAAAATAAATACAAAGTTGCCTGTAAAATAAATATTAATCCTAAAATAGCTATAATATAATTATAATTTATATTGTAGCTATATTAGGATTTCTTTTACAGGTAAGTATTTAGCTTTAAATAGGAATAAGTTATTTAATAAGAGTTAATTTATTTCGTTAGATAAAAATTATATTTAAGTTAGGGGGGTGTTAGTGTTAGGGTTAGACTTAGCTTTAGCGGTTAATCCATTTATTAGAATAGCGGTGAGCTCCGGTCGGCAGATTAGGGGTTAATAATTGAAGTTAGGTGTCGGCGATGTTAGGGAGGGCAGATTAGGGGTTAATACTATTTATGATAGGGTTAGTGAGGCGGATTAGGGGTTAATAACTTTATTATAGTAGCGCTCAGGTCCGCTCGGCAGATTAGGGGTTAATAAGTGTAGGCAGGTGTCGGCGACGTTGAGGGGTGCAGATTAGGGGTTAATAAATATAATATAGGGGTCGGCGATGTTAGGGGCAGCAGATTAGGGGTGCATAAATATAACGTAGGTGGCGGTCGGCAGATTAGGGGTTAAAAATTTTAATCGAGTGGCGGCGGTGTGGGGGGACCTCGGTTTAGGGGTACATAGGTAGTTTATGGGTGTTAGTGTACTTTAGGGTACAGTAGTTAAGAGCTTTATGAACCGGCGTTAGCCAGAAAGCTCTTAACTCCTGCTATTTTCAGGCGGCTGGAATCTTGTCGTTAGAGCTCTAACACTCACTTCAGAAACGACTCTAAATACCAGCGTTAGAAAGATCCCATTGAAAATATAGGCTACGCAAATGGCGTAGGGGGATCTGCGGTATGGAAAAGTCGCGGCTGTAAAGTGAGCGTTAGACCCTTTAATCACTGACTCCAAATACCAGCGGGCGGCCAAAACCAGCGTTAGGAGCCTCTAACGCTGGTTTTGACGGCTACCGCCGAACTCCAAATCTAGGCCATAGTTTGGCTCCTCCAAATAAGGTAAGTGGTGTTTAGACTTTGACCAATAAAAAACACATGCAGGAAATAATGTATTAATGTGTTGAAAGGCTTTTTATGTTCACCTAGTATGTTAAATTATTGCAACACTACAGCAAAATATTGGTGCTAAAAGGTGTTTTTTTTGCTGTCCCTTTAAGATATCTTTTATATGTCTTTAAATGTGTTTGTTACATATGTCTGCTACACTACATATGATATAGCAATAACCAGCCACTTGTAATGGCTGGTTATTTATCAAGCGCCCGATAAATTAGCGCTCCACTTGTAATCTAGGTCATAGTGCTTATGTCAGCTGAATGCACATATATATATATATATATATATATATATATATATATATATATAAATCAAATGCATATTTGACAAAAATATCACACAAGATAAACAACTCCTTAGATGGAAGTGTATACAGTAAATGATTCCAAATTAATTTCACAGATACAATACTATAACAAATTAAATATTTCCATAATAAAAGCAATAAGTAATTAATTTAGTGCAAGCAAATTATACTTCATCCTTGAAAAGTGTAGATTTGTATTTATTTTGTATTTGTGTTACCTTGTTTATGCCTATTAGGTGCTGGTGCTTCTTTTAAACTGAAACAAAATAATAACAACTCTGCCAAAATCAATGCTACTGAGACCCTAATTAGCATTGGCCAAGTAAGGCAGGGGACTTTCTGCTCCTTGACAATGAAGTGCCTTGCCCTATTTTGCTTATGTACCCACATTATCCAAGATAGCTATCCTCCAGCTATAGCAGTTGTATTTTGGCTGACACTTCTACTACAAGCTCTAAGGAAGGAATGTAGAATGTCTTTCTCCCTCCCCTCTGGCAGCTTCTAAAGTATGTTTAGTTAAATCAGTGCATCATTATCTTGTAATGATCATAACGATGTTGGCAGTCATAGTGTTACCTGAGCTATATAACATGTATTGCAGGGTAAAGATTGCCCAGCCAATTATCTTCAGTGAATATCTTTGGTTATATAGTTTATGATTCCTGCTTAGTTTTAATCATATGTGCCTTATTAATTAGTATGTTTTTAATTACTGCCAAAACTATCATCTATTTATCTATCTAAATATCTATCTATCTATCAAGACATGACAGAGGGATAGAGTTATCATATTGCCTTTCCACATGAATAGAAAAAATAGATTAACTAGCAACCACTAAACTCCATGCTTGTCTTATATTCTCCAAGAATTGACCAATCATTCTTTTTTATACAACGTCTTATCATTCTTTGTGTTTGTCTCTATCTATCTATCTATCTATCTATCTATCTATCTATCAACTATTCATCCATCTATCTATCTCTATATCTCTCTCTGTTTTTCTATCTATCTATCATCTATCTATCTATCTATCTATCTATCTATCTAGCTATTAAGACATGACAGAATGATAAAGTTATCATATTACCATTTCACATGGATAGACAATAATAGATTAACTATCAACCACTAAACTCCCTGTTTTCTGAAATGATTTATCTTCCCTAAGAAGACACCAATCAATCTATTTATACAATGTGCTATCATTCTGTATGTATGTATGGAGGTATGCATGTGTCTATCTATCAATCTATCAATCTTTCTATCTATCTATATGTCTATGTATCATCTCTCTTTCTGTCTGTCTGTCTGTCGGTCTTCCTGTTTGTCTGTTCATCCATCCATCTAATCTTTCTCTGCTTATAATGAACTTTCTGTATGTCCTTTGCCCTCCTTATCACATTAATCTTTCATAATTAGCACCAAGACATTATAGAAGTATAACGCTTATTATATTACTATCTCATAAGAAATAGAAAAATAAGAAAATAGATTAACTAACAACCACTTAGTCCTTGTAGTAAAC
The DNA here is from genome assembly GCF_027579735.1 of Bombina bombina. Classification (NCBI taxonomy): domain Eukaryota; kingdom Metazoa; phylum Chordata; class Amphibia; order Anura; family Bombinatoridae; genus Bombina; species Bombina bombina. The sequence continues at coordinate 157,183,689 of NC_069504.1, forward strand.
ATTCAAGTAACACAAACAAACTCCATGCTTGCTGAAATGATTTAATATGAGTAGAATTTCACGTTTGTCATCTTCCAAGAAGACACCAATCACTTACATTTTACATGGTAAGTGTACTGGATGCAAGAGCTCCAATTGTCTCAAGTGGAAGTATATATTTGTCCATGACAGCATTATTGGTTTGTTATTTGTATTCCAACATTGTTCATACAAAAATATATAATTTTACTCTGCCCCATTTATAATTTAGGCACAGAAAAAAAGATACATATGTACATGGAGATAGAACACATTTTTTTGTTATTGTTTAGTTACAAAACAACAATGTGAACAGGCACACATTGTGTGTCCACTGTTGATGTAAAAAGCTTGCTTAAAGGATTACTAACTTTTACCAAATTCAGTATAAAAAAACACATATAATAAGTTACATGCATAAAATAAACTTACTGACCTATTACTTTTGCAAATCAAAGCCGCATAACCTTAGAAAATGCATCTTTATTTTTTGACGATTACGTCATGATATCCAGCCCACATCTAAAACCAATCAGATTAGCAGTTTATGCATGTCATTATGACACAAATTAGTCCTCATTCGCATGCGCACAAAATCAGGTGAAATAGCGCATGCACATTTGCAAATATTGATGCCGAAATTACCAGCAGCTAGATTGGAATAACGCCTGCGCATTTGAGACCGAAATCTATGCAATCAGTTCTCCACGCTTTCTACGTAGAATCAAAACACTAGTAGCTTACACGTCATCTTCAGATAACAATTTATTGCTGGTTACGATGCAGAGTTGAAGGATCACCAACTAAATCATTAACTAACTTTAAAATATTCATCAAGATAAGTTTTTACAGACTGTTTCTGTTAGTTGCTGCATTTAGTTGGTGATTTTCAATCCACATCGTATATCAGGTAAATTTGTACTTTATTTTTTACATAATTTTTTTTCTGTCAGTCTATTGTAAAATTTTATATTTGCTAATATCATTAAATTAATCATGATTAACAATAATCATATAAACTTTTTTTAAGAGTGTCAATTTCAGTGATATCTAAATATCTCTTAGAAGTTTATGTTGTACATACATACATGATGTATGTAATTTGATTAATTTCATTAAATCTAATTAAATAACAAAAACAATTATTAGGGTATGACAAAATTAGGTATGAATGTTTTATATATAAAGAGTTAAATACAAGAACATTATTCACCTTAAATTAAAAACCACTATTATGTTAAACAATTATTTTTTGGTTTGTGCAGTTAATAATTTTAATTTCTAATTTATATAATTGTGTGTTGTATATAATGCATTATATGATAAATAGATATAATATTTTAAGTTGATATTTTGTTAATTAGCTTGATACAAGCAGTGCAATGATTATGTCTCCAAAAATTAAAATAAAAAAATATGCAATTATTTTATATAAAGAGAAATCGTTATTACCAAAATGCATACAATTTTATTAATTGAATTTAATATAATTTATAGTAGAGAAATCTATTTATAGACACCGATGTGTTAATGAAGTTATTTTACTAATTGCAAAGTCAATTTATCTATATTAAAGTACATAGATATTCTGTTAATGTTTTTATAATAAGTGGTTTCCAATATTCTATTTCAATATTTATTAAGACTGCTCGTTATTACTAGGGAGATTCTATAAGCCTACACCGCTTACCTGTCAAAGCGCTGCTGGATCTTATGTACGCTCGATAGAGCAAGTCTACTATGTTGCAGCCAGTCTTGCATGGAGTCTTGCAGGGAGTGACGTGTGTGGTTACGTTGCGCAATCTTGCGCATGCGCAGTGATCATTTTAGGCACCATATTCCAACTGCAGTTGGCAGCCAGGATTGGATATGAGTGAAAGATACCCACGGAGTGGGTTTGGAAAAAATTATTTTTTGGAAAGAAAATTACGGCGATACGGTAAAGATCTCCTAATGAGAGCCTATTGAGAAGACGCTTATTTTGGATAGTTATATTGTAACAAGCATCATTAAATTTTGCTTACAGTGTCACTTTAAAAGTCTTTTGTCAGGCACCATGGACTTGTCCCATTTCAACTTATCAGAGTATACAAAATAACAATTTCAACATGGATGACTTTTGCTGAATTTTTCTATTTTGTTTGAATACATTAGAATGTTCAACCTGAAAACATTTTCAACTCGGTTGATTTTTGTATTTGTGCTCTGTGGGATTCTAATCAATTGGGTGCTCTTTCAATGAATTAGCTGATCATATAGAACATAACAGAATAATCTATTTATTTATTTGCATTTGGTTTGGGTAAGTTTGTGAAAAACTATAGAAAAAACACATTTCTTTCATGCTTTTCTTGAAGTTTGTTTCTTTTTTTGCAAGGGTTTCCATAGTCAAACATGGAAACGGAATATAATTGAAAGGCAATTGATTCAGTTTTGTTGATAACTACCTAATATGTCTGAATACAGGAAGGTATACACAGCCAATATCAAAAACATAGGGGGCGCAATCCGATATACGGCGCAGGTTTTGGCGCAAGCGTGGAAACCTGCGCCGCCCGTAGTTTGACCTTGCACATCAAGCTATCACATATACGGCGCCGGCAGTTGCTAAAGTGCCGTAAGTCGACAAACTAGCGATGTCCAGAAATAAGCATAAATACAAATTTCTTGAGTCGCCAGTGACTTACGGCACTTTAGAAACTGCCGCCTAAGAAAACTAACTAAAGTATAAAATATCCCGTAACTGTCTAACACGCCTCCCAAAAATAGCCCGACACGTATACCCCTCTATCCGCAATCCCCCCTCTCACTCCTAACAATAAATGTATTAACCCCTAAACCGCCGCTCCCAGACCCCGCCACCACCTATATTATATGTCTTACCCCCTAATCTGATCCCCTTACACCGTCGCCACCTATATTATATGTCTTACCCCCTAATCTGACCCCCTTACACCGCCGCCACCTATATTATATGTCTTACCCCCTAATCTGACCCCCCTACACTGCCGCCACCTATTTGAAATATATTAACCCCTAATCTGACCCCCCTACACCGCCGCCACTTATTTGAAATATATTAACCCCTAATATGATCCCCCTACACTGCCGCCACCTATTTGAAATATATTAACCCCTAATTTAACCCCCCTACACCGCCGCCACCTATATTAAATATATTAACCCCTAAACCTAAGTCTAACCCTAATACCCCCAACTTAATTATTATTGAAATAAATCTCAATAATATTAATATTATTAACTAAATTATTCCTATTTAAAACTAAATACTTACCTATAAAATAAACCCTAAGATAGCTAAAATATAATTAATAATTACATTGTAGCTATTTTAGGGTTTATATTTATTTTACAGGTAATTTGGTAATTATTTTAACTAGGTAGCTATTAAATAGTTATTAACTATTTAATAGCTATTGTACCTAGTTAAAATAAATACAAAGTTACCTGTAAAATAAATATAAACCCTAAAATAGCTACCATGTAATTATTAATTATATTGTAGCTATCTTAGGGTTTATTTTATAGGTAAGTATTTCGTTTTCAATAGGAATAATTTAGTTAATAATATTAATATTATTTAGATTTATTTCAATTATAATTAAGTTAGGGGGTGTTAGGGTTAGACTTAGGTTTAGGGGTTAATATATTTAATATAGGTGGCGACGGTGTAGGGGGATTAAATTAGGGGTTAATATATTTCAAATAGGTGGCGGCGGTGTAGGGGGATCATATTAGGGGTTAATATATTTCAAATAGGTGGCGGCGGTGTAGGGGGATCATATTAGGGGTTAATATATTTCAAATAGGTGGCGGCGGTGTAGAGGGGTCATATAAGGGGTTAATATATTTCAAATAGGTGGCGGCGGTGTAGGGGGATCATATTAGGGGTTAATATATTTCAAATAGGTGGCGGCAGTGTAGGGGGTCAGATTAGGGGTTAATATATTTTAAATAGGTGGCGGCTGTGTAGGGGGGTCAGATTAGGGGGTAATACATATAATATTGGTGGCGGCGGGGTCTGGGAGCGGCGGTTTAGGGGTTAAACACTTTAATAGGGATTGCGGTGGGGGATTGCGGTTGACAGTTAGATATACATTGCGCATGCGTTAGGTGTTAGGATTTATTTTGCATGTAGTTTAGGGAGTTACGGGTCTCCAATACTCAGCGTAAGGCTTACTACGCCTGCATTTTGTAGCGAGGTGAAAATGGAGTAAGATTTCTCCATTTTCGCCACGTAAGTCCTTACGCTGTATATTGGATACCAAACTGTGCGGGTTTGGTATATCACTCTATGGGCCAAAAACTACGGCCGAAGGGTGAAATATACAAGCGTAACTTCTAGGTTACGCCGTATATAGGATACCAAACCAGCGCAATATTTGGCGTCGCCGGCTTTTGCGGGCGACGCTGCATATCGGATCGGGCCCAGGATATGTGCAATTAATAAGTTATTATAATTGTATTCTTTTTACTTGGTCCACAAACTAAACTGCAATCATAAATATACATTTTAATGATTCTATTTTAGCTATGTACACTTTTCATGGTGATTTGAACTGTATTTTTTTAAACTTTTTGTTTAACAAGGAAACAAGGTGTATAACATACAAATTCAAACACCAAAAAAAAGCTTTGTAACAGCCAAAATAATGCTATTCAAAAGAAACAAAAATTGATTTGCACTATGTAAAAGCTGTTAAATTCTATAAATCCAAAAATCAATGTTAAGGCTGTTTTGTAATTGATTTGTAATATTTCTTCCAAATGTACTCAGTGCAGAGAATTAGTAGAGTTGACAAAATACAAAACCACTCAAAAACTATATATATAAAAAAGCAAAAATATTGTCTCCTCTAATGAATTGAAATGAATAGCCATAGTTTGCAAATTCTTGTTGTTTCTTTAGTTTTTATAGAGAGAAGCAAATTATAGCTCAGTAATGGCCTAACATTTGCTCATAAATAACAGATCAACAGTTTTATATCACTGAAACTCTGCTGGCAGCATTTCAGTAATGTTCAATTGCTGTTATGAATACTTCATGGATCTATTATGCAATTTTATTAAGCCAACACAAAGAGTTAGTCAAGAGTAATTAATTCTTATGTCATGTTATTTACCTGCTCATTTTATGTCACCTCACCAACATCAGTGATTTTTGTTAATAATAATAATTTCACCCTACCACATATGTTGGTTGAAGCAGATGACTGAAAAAGTGCTTGCCTTCCTGGATAACTTTGTAAAAGTTATATATATATGTGTGTGTGTTTAATATTTTAGTTTTTATGATGACCACATGCCTTTCTGAGCTAAATTATTATCTTGTATATAATTATATACTTTTGGTATTGTTGTAAGATTAAACAACACATTTATTTTATGTTAGGCAAAATTTATTCAACCTCACTGCTTGTACAATGATAAATGCTGTCGGCATTCATCGATGTCTGTCGGACATGATCCACTGTTTAGTATTTGAGTGCTTAAAGACACATTAAACTCAAAATATCATTCCACATAAAGGTCTAGATTACATGTTGAGTGATATTGTGCTCAAGATTGTAAAACCGCTACCTCAAGGATATTGCCGGCATCTGTGTGCTTGTATTAAAAGTTGAAAGTTACATTTTCCTCCTAGAGTTTTAGGGGCTGTTTTTATAAAAGTGTGAGTGGACATGATACGATGTAGCGTATCATGTCTGCTGCACATCAATAAATGCTGAGAGCGGGAGCCGAGGGTGTTATTGTTCAGGCTGCTCTTACTCTGGTGTTAGAGAATATAGTAATTTTGAGACGAAGATCCATGACCTGCGAGATTTTTTTGTAAATTTTATTTATTGTTTGTACTTGAACTAATAAATTTTCTCAAATATATGGTTTCATCTGGACCCTGCCATCGTTTGTTGGCGCTCTGATATATATTTCTGATATTTATACTTCTTCTCATAGCTATGCATATTTATTTGTTTAATGCATATCAATCCCTTTAAATTCCTATCCAAAATGTATCTACAAAACTTCTAATAGACTTTAAAGTTGAACTTTGCAAAAAAGTAATCAGGTAAGATTTTCTAAAGGATTGCAATATATCACTGGGTGCATTTGTAACATATTTAGGGGTCTATTGCAATTATTTAGAAAAATTATAACAATTTTTTTTTTACAAAATTCACTATTAAAGTCTATGAGATTTGTGCACATAAATAATTTGATAAAGAACTGTAATAGCTGTTTATTTTTAAAATATACTATACACACAGGCAGTAATAGACAGAGATATGCACACATAGACAGTAATAGACAGAGATATGCACTCACAGACAGTAATAGACTGAGATATGCACTCACAGACAGTAATAGACTGAGACATGCACTCACAAACAGTAATAGACTGAGACATGCACTCACAGACAGTAATAGACAGATACATGCACTCATAGACAGTAATAGACAGAGACATGCACACACAGGCAGTAATAGACAGAGACATGCACACACAGGCAGTAATAAACAGAAACATGCACACACAGGCAGAGATATGCACACAGAGACAGTAATAGACAGAGACATGCACTCACAGGCAGTAATAGACAGAGATATGCACACACAGACAGTAATAGACAGAGACATGCACTCACAGGCAGTAATAGACAGAGACATTCACACACAGGTAGTAATAGACAGACATGCACACACAGGCAGTAATAGACAGAAACATGCACACACAGGCAGTAATAGACAGACATGCACACACACACACAGGCAGTAATAGACAGAGACATGCACACACAGGCAGTAACAGACAGAGACATGCACACACAGGCAATAATAGACAGAGAATTTCACACACAGGCAGGGATAGATAGATAGATGGATAGATAGATAGATAGATAGATAGATAGGCATACACACAGACAGGGATAGATAGGCATACACACACAAACACTCAGGCAGCAATAGGCAGATACACATACACACAGGCAGGGATAGATAGGCATACACACACTCAGGCAGCAATAGCACACACACACAGGCAGGGATAGATAGGCACACACTCAGGCAGTAATAGCAGACACACATACAGGCAGGGACAGATAGGCACACACACTCAGGCAGTAATAGCAGACACACGCACTCACATGTGAGTTTGTGAAAACTTGCCATTGTCATTATGGAGTAAATGACACATACACACACCCATCACTATTAAGCATGTGTAAACAATAAGTAAATACATTTAAAAAAAAGGCATAATGTCAAAAAGATTTTTTTTTATTCAACAGTCCTTAACAGAAAACCTGTTCCTTAGTATGTGGAAACTCCATTTTTATAAAGTACCTTTTTTAATTAGCTCAGCAAAACAAAAAAATATGGACAAATCATTATGTAAAGACCATGAATAATTTGTCATATGCATAAACCATCACCTCTTTAGTGACACAGATCAGTGAGATAGGAGACTGCTTTCCTCAAGGTGATTCCTCTCCTTTTTACTTTCAGTTTTAGCTCTAAGTAGTTATCCGGTCTAAACATGCCCCTTTTGTGATCTTGTTGCTCTATTAGTATGATTGACATCCAATGTAGCCAATTAACATAACAACTTCCTTTTATATATATATATATATATATATATATTTTTTTTTTTTTTTTTTAAATGTATATGCTTGTGATCTGTTTTTTTTTTACATTTGCTATACCAGTACTTTATCAAGAGCAAGCACTGCCACTTTAATACAATAAAGAATTTTTTTTTTCTAAAGTGCTCCCCACTGCCCCCTAATGCCCGGTCTGCTCGCACCTAGAAACGGCCCTGCATGGCAGATGTATTGTATGGATAAGAAGACACCTTTAATGTATTTATATATATATATATATATATATATTTATATATATAGAAATCCAATCTCCGCACTCTCTGGGTTTAAAGCACGGCAACCTTTATTCTTCGATGTTTCGGGGCATTCACTCCTTCCTAAGTATTATTGAGATCAGTCCTAAAAATCATTATTTGTATTTACAATAAAAGAAAATAAGCATTTTAACACCTAAATAAAGAAAATAACAAATATATGGAACAGGTTTATAAGTGTAATTTTAGTTACAATTTTTATATTTAGTGATAAAAACAGCTCATCTATATTTTTCTTAGCTGAGCATGAAATCAGTTTGCAGCAATGGTTGCAAAATAAATGGTTAAAGGTTCTTATTCTATTGCAAAGGAAACATATTCCTAAATCTATTTTCTGTTTACTTCTTTACATTTGTAAAATAAATTTCATAGCCTAAATAAGAAGTGTTTGATACAAGTATTTTAGTGTTTTTCTTCTTGAGCTTATGGAACCCGGTAATGGTCATGTTCAGTTGCTTTAACTAACCTATTGGCTGCAATGACTTGTAGCCCTCTGTGGCAGTTAATGTATTAAATCTTCAGTACCTAGAGACTGAAACTGCTAAATCTTGTTATGTTTGTAACCCACAAGGAACGGAATTCAACATTTCATAGATTAATTGCATTGCTACAAAATCAAAAATATGTCTTTCTCCATATATTTCTGGCATCTTGACATTAACAACCTCACTCAGTTGATTATACACTTTGACCATTAATAAGGAAGGTAAAAATAAACTGCCACTTGTATATTTGGAATCTTTTAAAAATTGTGGCCTAGATTACAAGTGGAGTGCAAACATGTTAGCTCTATTGTGCATTAACATCACTCAACTACAATCCATGCCATTTCCGTTTTTTCCCTCATAATACAAGTCCAATATTATTTTTTATTGCTTGAGTGACAGTCTACTGCCCACTAACACCTGCCTGTTGGAATGTGCATGTGCGTTAATTCTTTCACAATAGACTTCTATAGCTCCGTGTAGGAAAAGATAACTCTCAAGTGCTTAGCATATGGTGTGCAAAAAATCTGGACTTGTTCATTTAGTGTTGTCCTACATTATTTCAATAAAACAAACATAAAATAATTCTCACATACAAACACACACCTATATAAACACACATTGTCATACCCGAAGCCCCACATGCTGTTGTGCTAGGTCACCAGTGTAATGTTCCACCCTGGATTTGAACAAGGGTCTCCAGCTTACTGATCTGTTGCTTGCAAGTGTGCCACTTTGGATTTTGTGCTGCAATCTTGTTATTTTGGTTACCTTGTATTTTCTTTTTTTGTAACTCCACCCATCTGCAGCTGCAGAGCATTATCACTCTCATGCAGTCTATTTAATGGCAATCCCTTCCTGAAGGCCTTGCACATTTATAGAGCCTTGTACTGTGGGTGGGCTGATACAGTTTGCTGTTTGTTGTACTCTGAACTGGCGTTCTGATTTTTTTCTAGTTTTGCCTAATTTGGTTTTACCTCCTGCATGTTTTGAATACATTTTTTGCCTGATTCTATTATACCTAATACTCTGATCTGTAACTTTTCCATGGCTATCTATAACTTCTCCTTTGGGGTTTTCCTTAGGGTGCTTTTCCTGACTGCATCTGCATTAAAAAAGGCAAAAAGGTGACAGCATAAAAAACCCATTTATTTAGGCAGACAAAAAACAGGCAACATTTTGGGAAGTTATCCCTTATTCACGCCTATTTTTTGTCTGCCTAAATAATGGTTATTTATGCTGTCACCTTTTTGCCTTTTTTATGATATTGTGGGGCATGGAGCAGTGGCCCTGTGGTGACGTGCATCCTTTCCTAGTGTGCTGGTATCTTTTTCTGATGCATCTGCATTAACCCTTTGTGAATATTCTCTGCCAGTCCTTTTCTGATTAGTGCTGTAAGTATTTCGGTAACCTGCAAAAGCATTCACATGACACAGACTAGCGGCCAGGACAGTTAGTAAGAAGGATGCTTGTTACAGGGACTTAGGTGCCTAAAAGTATAAAGGGCCATGAAAATATGGACCCTGCAGAACTTAATCAAGCCATTGCCTACCAGGGGCAGTTATTGGGTGAACATGCAGCCCCACTTCAGAATATGGATGTGAAACCAAAAAGCATTACAGCTCTCCTGCAGCAGGACCTAGTACAGAGGAAGTCATCTTCCTCTGCAGATCCAGCCCCAATGACAGTGTCAAAATCTGAATCAGAAACCAGTTTTTCCCATGGGTACCTTATTCCACTTTCTATATTGCTCCTCCCTGAAAAGTTTGATGGTAACACAGTGTAATGCAAAGGATTCTTCAACCAATGTAGATTGCACTTTCAAATGTACTCTGAGATCTTTTACACACAACAGTCCATAACCACCTGTGTCATATGCCTTCTTGAAGGAAAAGCCCCAGCCAGAGTCTCTTCCATCTAGGGGAAAGGAAGATGAACTGTTACAGTATGCTAAGAGATTTATACCAGCTTTCAAGTCTGTAATTGATGGTACTAGGGCAATCCGCAGAAGTTGATGCCTCTTTGTTGAATTTACACCAAGGTAGTTACACTGTTGCTGAATTCGCAGTGGACTTTAAGACATCGGTGCTAGAGACTGAATGGAATTTGGGAGCGTTAAAAGCTGCTTTTAGAAAAGGTTTGAATGATGGTCTTGAGGATGAACTTGTATACCAAGAACTACAAGAATCTCTTGAAGCCTTGATAGATCTCTGCATTTGCCTAAATACTAGATATCAGTCAAGGCAGCAAGAAAGAGGTCAGAAAGCTTCTTTGCCTAAACCAAAAGTCAGATTGGCTCCACACTTTATTCCTCCTTTGGAGACATCGTTTTCTGGTCAGGAATAGCCTTTGGAAGTGGGCTCAATTAAACTGTCTAAGGCAGAAAGACTCTGTTGTTGGTCATTAGGCCTCTGTCTATATTGTGGAATCTAGGTTCATCTATTACATTATTGCCTTACCTACCGGAAAAAAAGGAGAACTTAGTTCTGGCTAGAGGAGCAGAGCTAAGTGAAATTGTGAAATCTCCTATTTGAAAATGTATTTGCCTCCATCAACACTTTATTGATTCTGAAGTTGCTAGAATCTTTTTAGATGAATCCTTTGAATTTTGGCATCATATTCCTTTGAGGAGAGAAAGTTTTTTTCATAATTTGAAACAAAGACGGTGATTGAATATAGAGAGCTTAATAAGGTTACAGTAAAGAACAGGTATCCATTACCTTTGATCCTGCAGCTTTTTGATGCTGTCAAGGGTACCACAATGTTCACTAAGTTAGATCTTCGCTGGGCATATAATATTATTCATTTAAGAAGTGCTGCATGGAAACAGGATTCAAAACCAGATGCAGCCACTATGAGTACTGTGTGATGCTATATGGGTTGTAGTATTCATGTAATCCACCAGCACTTGTAGGTATAAAAAGTATCTTTTTTTGAGAAAGCATGATTAAGTGACATATGGTCACGAAACGTTGCTTGCTTTAACTTGATCTTCAATAAAAGATACTTTTTATACCTACAAGTGCTGGTGGATTACATGAATACTACTAATACATTGAGGAGTTGCAGTTTTTCCTTACCACCGTGCACACTCAGTGGTGCTGTATTTATTTATGGATTTGGGCTTTATGGGTTGTGTAATGCCACAGCAGTGTTCCAGAACTTTGTTAAAGGGATAGGAAAGGCAAAAAAAAAAAATATTGCATCAATTCAATCTTCAATATAAAGTGTAAATTTGGACAAATACCTCCCATTAACATTGCTTCCTCAGTTTGCCGCAATCTTACACTGAAATATTGCCCATTTCCAAACCCACAGTGCAACTTATTAACATTTTTGAATCATGGTGGGCAACCTGGGTTCTATAATTTATGGCTCTTACATATCCACCATAGCCTGATCAATTCAATTGTACATGTGGAGTGCATGCATATTGTTCTAGTGATATCATCGCCGATACCAGCTTTATTGTGATCATGTGCCTGGAGTGGAATCACAGCAACCTCAGTACTGAGATTAAAGAGTAGGAGCGAGTGTATAAGTATTTATGAATTATCCCCTACATAAACCAGCTGTACTGAATGAATCAAGATTTTAGTAATTTTTTTTACGAACTATACCCCAATTTGTGCGCATGCGTATAGGTCTATGGAAACTGCGCATGCAATGGGGAAATGGGTACTGCGCTTATAAATATGCAAATTTGGGGAGATACAATAGGTGAACATTTTTAACAAAAACAGCAACCATTTTTAAGGGCTGGATGAAATTTTGGCATTGTTTAAATAAAATATATATTTTATAAGTGTTAGAAGCTTTATTTCAGCAATCAAGTAGGTTCATTTGATTTCAAATAGCAGGAAGTTTTATATGATTTTTTTTATTTGTTTAGACATAATTTCATAACCCTTTTAATGATATATTTCATGATTATCTAAACTGCTTTGTCATAGTATATTTGGATGGTGTCTTGATTTATTCAAAATCATCTACCAAAAGGATGTTACACATATAAAGGCTGTTTTACGCACACTTTGTGAGCACAGGCTGTATGATAAGATGGAAAAGTGTAAGCTTCACAAAGCACAGATACCATTTCTAGGATACATCATCTCATCAAAGGGATTTCATTTGGACCCAACAAAGCTTTCTGCTATTCAAGATTGGTCTATAACCACTAAATTGAAGGCATTACGATTTATAGGGTTCTCAAATTACTACTGTCCGTTTATTAAAGATTATGCATCATTGACCATTCCCCTCACAGCTTTTACTATGAAATGAGCATCCATTAAGATATGGTCCGATGCCGCTGACAAAGCCTTTAAGAATCTTAAATATACATTCTTTACAGCATCTTTAATGTCATCCAGATGAAACAGTTTATTTTAGATGTGGATGCATCCGAGTATGGAGTTTTAGCAGTTTTTTTTCAGAGAGACTCTCAAACTGGACAAATTCATCTTGTAGCATATTCTTCTAAAACATTCTTGACCACAGAATAGGCCTGTGTTATAGGCAATAAAGAACTTTTTAGCAATAAAGCTTGCCCTGTTAGAATCACAGCAATTTTTAGAATGAGTCAAAGACCCATTTCTTATATTGGCTGAGCGCAAAAATCTATTGTACATTAAAGGGACAGTCAACACCAGAATTGTTGTTGTTTTAAAAGATAGATAATCCCTTAATTACCCATTCACCAGTTTTGCATAACCAACACAGTTATAATAATACACATGAGCTCAATGTTATCTATATGAAACACATGAACTAACGCCCTCTAGTGGTGAAAAAAAATACAAAATGCATTTAGATTAGAGGTGGCCTTCAAGGTCTAAGAAATTAGCAAATGAACCTCCTAGGTTTAGCTTTCAACTAAGAATACCAAGAGAACAAAGCAAAATTGGTGATACAAGTAAATTGAAAAGTTGTTTAAAATTGCATGCCCTATCTGAAGCATGAAAGGTTTTTTTTGGACTTGAATGTCCCTTTAAGTCATCCCAAAGGCTGAATGCTCAGCAAATGCATACAGAAAGAGAAGCACTCTACCAGGAATGAACAACAACAACGTACCTTGTTCTATGGAAAGTTATCACATAGGAACATATAAAGTAAAAATCACCCCTTCATGTATAAGGATATCAAGTAAGTTCCTGAACAATGTAATGGGAATAGTGGTTTTGTGTAGTGGATAACTTTGTGGCACAGACTCAACCTTTAGAAGATTCGGCTACCCGGAGACCAGCGGAGTCTGTGGTACATAACCACTCCCTCCCCTTGCACTGATCAATCAAGTGAAGACATGAAAGAAACAAACTGTAGAAACCACTGTGTATGGACACTTATGGCTCATGTGTGCTTACGGCTCCTATAGTTTCACTTCCGGGTGACGTCAACACTGGTAATCAAGACTGTATCCAATCCACTTCCTCACAGCTCCGCATGGAACACTCTTTTTTGGTGCCAATAACCATACAATCCCAGTTGGTCAAAAGTATCCGTCAGGAATAACAGGGCTTGAACAGAACAAAGGGAGTTGTTCTCATTAAAATAAATAGAAGTTCCAAAGCAAAAAAGCCTCTAAAATCCAAACATGTTTATTGAAGATAAATCACTAAAACTGCAGAGTTCTCATTATCGCAGGGACAGATGCTTTTTTTTAATAGAATTCTATGAGGTCTGACCCTGCGAGTGTTGGAGTGGAAAACCACATCTTGACTGGCAATTTTTTCAGAATCGGGGCCTAAGGCAGAAACCAGAGTTGGAACTTGGTGTAGAATCTAGGGTATTATGTGGGAGAAGCCAAGAGGTTCGGATGGGACTAGGCATGCTTGGGTGTGGCCATAAGAGAAATTGGGAAAGAGAGATCAATATTCATCCTCCTTCTTAGCCCAACAATCACAATAGGGGTGCAACCTAAAAGACTGGGGTGTCTATGCCCCATCATGCATATGAAATACAGTTAAATTACCAATGGCTAGATTACGAGTCTTGCGTTATGAGTAAAAAAGCAGCGCTAAGCCTCATAACGCTGCTTGTTTACTACCGCTGGTATTACAAGTCTTGTAGGTACAGCTGTCCCGCACACTTTTTTGGCCTTACCACAAATCAACTTACGCAAATTGCGTATAGTCTTTTTTCTATGGGACTTCCATAGCGCTGGTATTACAAGCTTGTCCTGAGAGGCCAAAAAGTGAGTGGTACAACCTACCCCGTCAAGATTCGTAAAGCATTCTAAAGTCAGTAGTTATGAGTTTTACACTACAACGCTGTAGCATAAAACTCATATCTAAAGTGCTATAAAGTACACTAACACCCATAAACTACCTATTAACCCCTAAACCGAGGCCCTCCCGCATCGCAAACACTAAAATAACATTATTAACCCCTAATCTGCCGCTCCCAACATCGCCGCTACTAGAATAAACATATTAACCCCTAAACTGCCGCACTCCCGCCTCGCAAACATTAGTTAAATATTATTAACCCCTAATATGCTGTCCCTAACATTGCCGCCACCTACCTACATTTATTAACCCCTAATCTGCTGCCCCCAATGTCACCGCCACTATATTACATTTATTAACCCCTAAATCTAAGTCTAACCCTAACACCCCCTAACAAATATAATTCAAAAAAATATAAATAAAAATTACTATTACCACCTAAACAATTAATATTTAAAACTAAATATTTACCTATAAAATAAACCCTAAGCTAGCTACAATATAACTAATAGTTACATTGTACCTAGCTTAGGTTTATTTTTTATTTCACTGCTAAGTTTGCATTTATTTTAACTAGGTAGAATAGTTACTAAATAGTAATTAACTATTTAATAACTACCTAGCTAAAATAAATACAAATGTACCTGTAAAATAAAACCAAACCTTAGTTACACTAACACCTAACACTACACTACAATTAAATAAATTCCCTAAATTAAATACAATTAACTAAATTCAAAACAATTAGCTAAATTACAAAAAAAAACCAACACTAAATTACAGAAAATAAAAACAAATTACAAGATTTAAACTAATTACACCTAATCTGATAGCCCAATCAAAATAAAAAAAAAGCCCACCCAAAATAAAAAACCCTAGCCTAAACTAAACTAAACTAAACTATGCCTTTTGTGGGGCATTTCCCCAAAGAAATCAACTCTTTTACATGTAAAAAAAATACAAACAACCCCCAACAGTAAAACCCACCACCCACACAACCAAGCCCCCAAATAAAACCCTAACTAAAAAAACCTAAGCTCCCCATTGCCCTGAAAAGGGCATTTGGATGGGCATTGTGCTTAAAAAGGGCATTTAGCTCTATTGCAGCCCAAAGCCCTAACCTAAATATAAAACCCACCCAATACACCCTTAAAAAATCCTAACACTAACCCCCAAAGATCAACTTACCAGGAGAAGTCTTCCAAGCAGCAAGATGTCCTCAAGGAAGCTGGCAGAAGTGGTCCTCCAGATGGGCAGAAGTGGTCCTCCAGATGGGTAGAAGTCTTCACCCAGACGGCATCTTCTAGCTTCATCCTTCTGACGCGGAGCAGCTCCATCTTCAAGACATCCGGCGCGGAGCATCCTCTTCAATCGACGTCTTCTTGCTGAATGAAGACTTTAAATGATGTCATCCAAGATGGCGTCCCTTAGATTCCGACTGCCTGATAGAATTCTATCAGCCAATCATAATTAAGGTTGAAAAAATCCTATTGGCTGATGCAATCAGCCAATAGGATTGAACTTCAATCTTATTGACTGATCCAATCACCCAATAGGATTGAGCTCACATTCTATTGACTGATTGGAACAGCCAATAGAATGCGAGCTCAATCCTATTGGCTGATTGTTTTGTAATTTAGCTAATTGTATTTAATTTAGTTAATTGTTTTTAATTTAATTAATTTATTTAATTGTAGTGTAGTGTTAGGTGTTAGTGTAACTTAGGTTAGGTTTTATTTTACAGGTAAATTTGTATTTATTTTAGCTAGGTAGTTATTAAATAGTTAATAACTATTTAGTTACTATTCTACCTAGTTAAAATAAATAAAAACTTGCCTGTAAAATAAAAATAAACCATAAGCTAGATACAATGTAACTATTAGTTATATTGTAGCTAGTTTGGGGTTTATTTTATAGGTAAGTATTTAGTTTTAAATAGGAATTATTTAGGTAATGATAGTAGTTTGTATTTAGATTTATTTAAATTATATTTAAGTTAGGGGGTGTTAGTGTAGGTAGGTTACGGTGACATTGGGGGTGGGAGATTAGGGGTTAATAGATATAATGTAGGTGTTGGTAATGTTGGGGGCAGTAGATTAGGGGTTCATAAGTATAATGTAGGTGGCGGAGATGTCCGGAGCGGCAGATTAGGGGTTAATAAGTATAGTGTAGGTGGCGGCGATATCGGGGGCGGCAGATTAGGGTTTAATAAGTGTAAGATTAGGGGTGTTTAGACTCGGGGTTCATGTTAGGGTGTTAGGTGTAAATATCAATTTTGTTTCCCTATAGGAATCAATAGGGCTTCGTTACTGAGCTTTACGCTGCTTTTTGGCAGGTGTTAGACTTTTTTTCAGCCAGCTCTCCCCATTGATGTCTATGGGGAAATCGTGCACAAGCAAGTACAACCAGCTCACCGCTGACTTAAGCAGCGCTGGTATTGGAGTGCGATATGGAGCACAATTTTGCTCTACGCTCACTTCTTGCCTTTTAACGCTGGGTTTATGAAAACCTTTAATACCAGCGCTGTAGGTAAGTGACCAGTGACAATAACGTGCAAGTTAACACCGCACCCCTCATAACGCAAAACTCGTAATCTGGCCGCAAGTCTCTTTTTCACTACTTGTATCTAATACATCCCTAGATACTTTCTTTTCAGATAGCAAGCACATATTTTCTTGATAAATAAATAAAAATAATATAAATGGACTTTTATGTTCTCATTAATTGAATACTAGACTCAAACTTTAATTCTC
Source organism: Bombina bombina (assembly GCF_027579735.1). Lineage (NCBI taxonomy): Eukaryota > Metazoa > Chordata > Amphibia > Anura > Bombinatoridae > Bombina > Bombina bombina. Next base: position 157,201,108 of record NC_069504.1, read on the forward strand.
TTTAATTAAGGAAAATACAATAAAAAAAGAAATTGCATTATTCATCTGTTACTTATTTTGCCTACTATTGCCTATATTCTTTCACTCACCAAAGAGATACGTTGCTATGCATATTATCCTTATCAGGTGCAGCATCTATTGTAGGGCTTTGCATAGGCTTTTTAAAGCAAAAGTGAAGATTAGTTTGTATTGTCCTGTTTTGCTTGAACCTTAAAGGACCACTAAATATAGTAACATTGAATAATTGACAAATACAATGCAACATCACTTACTTTAAATTTGAAACAAACAGTATAATATTTTCTGTAAAATTTCAAAGTTAATCTAATTTTCCTTCCCCCTGTATCATGTGACAGCCATCAGCCAATCACAAAATACATAAACGTATATATACTGTATTTTTTTTTCTTCCTTTGCTCAGTAGGACCTCAGTGTGCATATAAAAAGATTGATAATGGAAGTAGATCTGAAAATTTCTATTTTTTACAGCATTTCTTTGTGTGTTTTTAGATATTTCCATATCCTGCCCTGTACTATATTTTCCGTTTGCTCTCCATTGGTGTTTATATTAGTATGGGACATCTCACTTAAAGGGTCACATAAACGCAAAAAAGAAAATGCTTTAATGCGTGAGAGAATTTTATTATTGCAATGTTGTATGCATATGACTATGTATTTAACTACTATATAGGGTTTAAATAAATAGCTGAAATCATCTCCAGATCAGTGCACTATTGGTACCCTAGTTGAACACATCTGCCGAGAAAAAGAGGTATATGTGCATGGCCACCAATCACCACAAAGGTCCTAGTAATGTTTTGCTGCTCCCTAATATATCTAGGTAGGCTTTTCAACAAAGTATAACTCAGAAAAAAGTTAATTTAATAAAAGACGTAGATTCACAAGTCTCTACCTGAACCATAGCAACACAGAAATATATATATATAAAATACCCTTTAATAGTTACTCTTTCAAGAGATATATAACTTATGTCTTTCTCAAATAAATGCCACAAAAAAAGAGTGCCCTTAAAAGCTTGTGCACAAACTAAAATCTTAACTAATCATAGAGATAATAAACACAATTACTATACATGAGCTTCGATGAATATAATGTAGACACATTTATTGGTTCTTATAAACCATTAAAAACACAGAAAAATAACAGAAAAAAACTACTACCACCTGTGGTTTATAATATTAAAAAAAACTATTCACAAAAAAATAAAATGCTACAAGTATACAATGAGACTGCCCCACTAGATTGCAACACTGTGCAAATATTCACCTAGATTACAAGTGGTGCGTACGTGTTTTAACGCTGGTCATTTCAGCATTAAAACAGCACCGCAGCCATTACAAGTCTTGTCGGTATAGCTGTACAGCCAGCCTTTTAGCCTGCAATGCAATGTCAGTCCCGCACTCGTAAACATAACATTTTTTCATGGGACTTCCATAGCGCTGCCATTATGAGTTTTGCGGTGAGACTAAAAAGCTTGCTTTACAGCCTATACATACAAAATCCGTTTCGCAATCTAAAAGCAGTAGTTATGAGTTTTATGCTACAAAACTGTTACATAAAACTCATAACTGAACTGTCACAAAGTACACTAAACACCCATAAACTACCTATTAACCCCTAAACGGAGGCCCTCCCGCATCGCAAATACTATATTAAAGTTATTAACCCCCTAATATCTGCCGCTCCCGACATCGTCGCTACTATTAAAAATGATTAACCCCTATTCTGCCACTCCCCGACATCACTGCCACTATACTAAATTTATTAACCCCTAAACCGCTGCCCTTCCACATCGCAAACACTATTTAAATATTATTAACCCCTAATCGGACGTCCGCCCACATCGCCCCACTATACTAAAGTTATTAACCCATCATTCCGCCAACACAATAATAAACCTATTAACCCCTAAACCAATTGCCCCCCAAAATGAAATATACTAAATAAACCTATTAACCCATAAATCGAAAGCCCCACATCGCAATAAACTAATTTAAACTAGTAACCCCTAAACCCAACGCCCCCCTAATTTTATATTAAAATTACAATTTTCCTATCTTAAATTAAATTAAAACTTACCTGTCAACAGGGGCGTAACTAACGGTGATGCGAAGGTTACCATTGCGACAGGGCCCAGCAGGTCTCCCAAACAGGGGGGCCCAACAAGGCAGGTGGTTGTATTTTTTTTATTTTAGTTTTTTATTTTGTTATGAACCTGTTCGTAATGACCAGGGGACAGCCAGGGGCAGCAGCACAATTGTCACCCTCACTTTGATGTCTGGGCGGCGGGCGCTGTCTGCTGCTGGCTGCCTGCCCCAGCCGGAACTTTCCATTTTGGCGCGCACTAATCACTTCTCCCTCCTTCTACCTCCCTCCTGACTGGCTGCACGCAAGTGTATCGACAACAATTGTCTCGTGACTGCACGTGCGGTGCAGCAGTCAGTAGCAGGAGTCGACCGAGTCTGGACTAGTGTGGTCATCTCTGGAACATCTGGGTCCAGTCACAGTGGGAGTCTCTGGCTAGCGTAGTAGCGCGGCAGGCCGGCAGCAGTGTCACAGCCAGTGAGTGTGACTACTGAGTGGAGAACAGAACGGAGTGGAATCCAAGGTATTAGGTAAGCTTAAAGCTGCTCAGACTGAGGGAGTGGGGGCCGCGGGCCCGGGGGCACGGTGAGTTACTCAGAGTCATAAGTCAGACTGAGGGGGGGCCGCGGGGGTGCATGGACGGTCACTCACGGTGAGCTCACTCAGCTCAGAGACTGTGTATTTTTTTAGCCCCATAGAGGCACATGGTCGCTTGTCCTGAAATTACATTTTCAACTGATTTATAACCTGTCATTTTTTACTGTCATGGCATTTTAAACGTACTAATAATTAGAGCATATCATGTTTGCTTTAATGATCCTAGATAGGTACATAGGTAAGCCCACTTGCCAGTTGTTATCAGTGCAGATACCAAGCAGAACAGGGATAGTAAAAAAATCAGGAGCAGCAGTCTCACAACCCCACAAATATCCGGTTGCTGGGTAGTAGTCGCACAGCCTCTCAAACATCCAGCTGCTTTATGCTTGGGAGCTGCAATGCTTGTGACTCCAGAGAGGCACTTTACCTATAAACACATACTTATGTAGGATAAGTTATGCAAAAATGACATCCTCTAACAGATTAAAGTGTGTATATTTTGTAGTGCAATGTTCTTTTCAGGTTTATCACTATAAAGTGTTTGTTCATCCAAACAAAAACAATTATTTATGTGGAAAGTGTATTTGTCCCCAGTCAAGAATCTAATAGTACAAATGAACAAATGATTGCTCAGAACCTGTAAGAGAGTGTGTGTGTATATATATATATATATATATATATCTATATATATATATATATAGTACAAAAGTAGTCAGAAAAAAAAACTTGCATGAATCGCTTCAATGAATAAGTAGCTACTTTTAGAAAGGCAGTTGCACAAATGTTTGCAGATGTTTGTAGCGAGTATTTAGCTTTATTGCTTGAAAAAGGAATGCAGTTGACAATTTATGTATATATGTATGTGTGTATATATATACTGTATATATATGTATATGTGTGTGTATATATATATATATATATAAGGAATACGTATTTGAAATGTGATGAATGAATATGTTATGGTATTACAGTTTAATTCACTTGTGTTTATGCATTGATTTGCTTCACGTGGGAATTTACCCATACCTCTGTCAGACTGGCTTAGAAAGGATAGGGGAGTAACAAATTTTTTAAAAATAAGGGAATACAGCACTCTTTAAATTTTGAAACAAAGTATCTGGTTTTCTTCATTTAACTAATTGCCACTGTTTTTATTATGCTTTAATATGTTTTTTTTTTATAGAAATACTAAAGATTCTTATTACATGGAGTGCAGAATTATTAGGCAAGTTGTATTTTTGAGGATTACTTTTATTATTGAACAACAACCATGTTCTCAATGAACCCAAAAAACTCATTAATATCAAAGCTGAATAGTTTTGGAAGTAGTTTTTAGTTTGTTTTTAGTTATAGCTATTTTAGGGGGATATCTGTGTGTGCAGGTGACTATTACTGTGCATAATTATTAGGCAACTTAACAAAAAACAAATATATACCCATTTCAATTATTTATTTTTACCAGTGAAACCAATATAACATCTCAACATTCACAAATATACATTTCTGACATTCAAAAACAAAACAAAAACAAATCAGTGACCAATATAGCCACCTTTCTTTGCAAGGACACTCAAAAGCCTGCCATCCATGGATTCTGTCAGTGTTTTGATCTGTTCACCATCAACATTGCGTGCAGCAGCAACCACAGCCTCCCAGACACTGTTCAGAGAGGTGTACTGTTTTCCCTCCTTGTAAATCTCACATTTGATGATGGACCACAGGTTCTCAATGGGGTTCAGATCAGGTGAACAAGGAGGCCATGTCATTAGATTTTCTTCTTTTATACCCTTTCTTGCCAGCCACGCTGTGGAGTACTTGGACGCGTGTGATGGAGCATTGTCCTGCATGAAAATCATGTTTTTCTTGAAGGATGCAGAATTCTTCCTGTACCACTGCTTGAAGAAGGTGTTTTCCAGAAACTGGCAGTAGGACTGGGAGTTGAGCTTGACTCCATCCTCAACCCGAAAAGGCCCCACAAGCTCATCTTTGATGATATCAGCCCAAACCAGTACTCCACCTCCACCTTGCTGGCGTCTGAGTCGGACTGGAGCTCTCTGCCCTTTACCAATCCAGCCACGGGCCCATCCATCTGGCCCATCAAGACTCTCATTTCATCAGTCCATAAAACCTTAGAAAAATCAGTCTTGAGATATTTCTTGGCCCAGTCTTGATGTTTCAGCTTGTGTGTCTTGTTCAGTGGTGGTCGTCTTTCAGCCTTCTTACCTTGGCCATGTCTCTGAGTATTGCACACCTTGTGCTTTTGGGCACTCCAGTGATGTTGCAGCTCTGAAATATGGCCAAACTGGTGGCAAGTGGCATCTTGGCAGCTGCACGCTTGACTTTTCTCAGTTCATGGGCAGTTATTTTGCGCCATGGTTTTTCCACACGCTTCTTGCGACCCTGTTGACTATTTTGAACGAAACGCTTGATTGATCGATGATCACGCTTCAGAAGCTTTGCAATTTTAAGAGTGCTGCATCCCTCTGCAAGATATCTCACTATTTTTGACTTTTCTGAGCCTGCCAAGTCCTTCTTTTGACCCATTTTGCCAAAGGAAAGGAAGTTGCCTAATAATTATGCACACCTGATATAGGGTGTTGATGTCATTAGACCACTCCCCTTCTCATTACAGAGATGCACATCACCTAATATGCTTAATTGGTAGTAGGCTTTCGAGCCTATACAGCTTGGAGTAAGACAACATGCATAAAGAGGATGATGTGGTCAAAATACTCATTTGCCTAATAATTCTGCACTCCCTGTATATTATATATTTATTTTTAACTATATTTTTCTATATATATATATATATATATATATATATATATATATATATATATATATATATATATATATCTGTATATACAAATAATATATATATATATATATAGATATATTTATATATATATATATATACTGTATATATAGATATAGGGATTTTTACTGCATCATTTAACATGCTAGATTGTTGAAATGGTTAATAACTTTTATGAATATTTTTTAAATTATTTTATGTTAGAAAACAAAAACATTTTTTAGAATAGTTAATAAATAGATAATTTATCTACTTTACCCCCCACAAAAAAATGATAGATTATGTGGGGATTTCATATAAGGCCCATTATTTACCTAAGTTATCAGGCATTTTCTTGATCTGATACCTTAACAACACCTTCAATCTATCATAGAGTTATTAAATTCTGCACAGTGTGTTCCTGTCAGATATATATCTAAATCAGAACATCTGGATGTTGCTCTTCAAAGCTGATAAAAGCCTCTACTTGTGTCAAAAAACATGTGTTTAATATTTTGATTAAACTTCCTGGGTTTCATTTTAGATAGGTATGACATGTCAATTTTAATATTAATATACGCATTCAATCACTTTTCTTTATGCTAAGCTCCTTTTGGAAGATGAAATAGTCAATGAAAGGGATTATTGGGACTAACCCAATTTAACTAGTATCTAGCACTATGTTAAACACTATGCACATTTGGTTTTTGATAGGTCTGAAAAAATAATTCTGCTTGTTCTTACCAAGCTAATTGTGCTATCAAAAATGTCAACACCCAAAGATAGGGTCTTTAAATCCAAAACAAATTTCTGTTAGCAGATTTATCATTACTGATGGATTCCTGTAAAATAATATTACAATAAGTTGTACAGAGCTGTGCTCTCTCTAAAAATGTTGCAGAGTTGTGATATTCAATATCCACCAGATGGCACTCTCTGGATGACCATGGAGTCATCAGGAGAAGCTAGGTTCCAAAAACCTAGTAGTGCCTTCAGTCGTTTAACAAAGAAGTCAATATATGTGGTCACCATATGGAGAATCCCTTTTATTTAAAATTCACTTGAATTTACAACATTAAAAAAGAACATTACCAACACACAACTTCTATAAAGTGTTCATGATACTTGCATTTTTGCAAAAAGTCATATCACATATATCTGGTATTAAGGTATTAAGTTAACCTATGTTCTGTATTATGTTCTCTCTTTCTCTGGGCTATGTTGTTTGACCTTAAGAATGACACCTTTTATAGCTGCAATAGGAGGTTAATTTAAAATTAAGGTCCATGGTATCGGAATGGGATGTCCAACAAGCTAAAATAGGGTGATGGTCAGTTAATCACATAGTTTTTATCATATCGTGTATATGGATATGCATGTGTGTACCCCTTGTTAGGGAATTGGAATATAATTATTATTATTGTATTATTATTATTACTATTATTATAAGTAGAAATATTTATAATAATATAGTGCATAGGGGTCTATTCCAAACCGTTATAACCCCCAACAAATGATGCAGTCATGACCATTGCTGAATCTATTAACTGCCATCTGATACTTTTGCTTTGGCTGTGTATAGTTTGCTTCCCCAAAGATATGTAAAAATTCCTGCACCAATCTTCTTGTAAAGCCTACAATAGCCCTGTTTGCCTTTTTATGTGTTAAAAAACATTTGGTCATATATTATTTATAAATTCAAATGGTTTTACTAATTTGAAGTGCAGAACTATAATTGGCTTCAATTGGCTTGGAAAACAAAGTTAAAATTACCGGAGCAGCCAAAAAATGTTTTTTGTAGAACAATACTGATGGATTGGAATGAAGGACTTTGGCTGATGACATTGATGTTTGTTTTTGCTGGGTTGACAATATTAAACTGCAAAAAAACTTTAGCCTTTCAATCCAAAGGGAAAACATTTTATTTTGTATCACTTACATCTGATTCTAAAACAAAAGAATATTTCAACTTTACTCCTTCGATGTACGCTTTGAAATATTGTTTACATTTCAATGGCTTCCATAAATTTCCCCAGTGATCTATCATTATATTCTTACATGCTTTTCGGCGTCTGTGTGAAATATCTGTTATGACTAATGCCCTGGTGATTAGGTTACTGACAGAATAGTGCATTTATAAACATCTGCTACATCGGATTAGGAGGGTTTATTAAAGGGATATTCCGGTCAAAATTTAAATGCATATAGATTGAGCACATTGTTGAATAGAAACATATTTGCAATATACATGTATTGGCAAATATGCTTCTAATAAAAGTTATCACTGTTTTAGTGTTAACATTTTTCTCTGCACGTGCATGTGAAACATAACTAAATATTCTCAGTGCACCAGCATTTTAAATGCTGCAGCTACTCAGAACACCAGTGTGGCCTGTATCATGTCAGCAATTAACAAATTGAGTCAATACCAGATGGTACAAGCTCCTTAGACTCTCTGAGCAAGTGCTGTGTTTAAAATGCTTGTGCAGGATGCATACTTTAATACACTTTGGAAACAGCTATAGGTTTGTTTAGATACATTTTTGCTAATTCATGTATATTACAAAATATGCTTCTATTCAGAACTGAAATGCACCCATCTGGATTCCAATTTTATCTGGAATGTCCCTTTAATGAATGGGTGGGAAAACAATATTGATTTTATTAGTGATATTCGATCAAATAAATCATTAAAGGGACATAAAACCCCCAAAAATGTATGATTCAGATAGAGCATAGAATTTTAAACAACTTTCTAATGTATTTCTAGTATCAAATTTGCATTGTTTTATTGTTATTCTTTTATCTTTTATCAAGGTAAGTTAATGAGTGTGCACATGTCTTAAGTACTATAAGGCAGCAGGTTTGCAACAATGTTATACATTAACAAGAGCACTGGATGGGAGCATTATTTCTTGTCATGTATTGCTCCAAACAGGTGCATGCTACCTATCTAGATATCTCTTCAACAAAGAATACAAAGAGAATGAAACAAATTTGTTAATAGAAGTAAGTTGTAAACTTTTTTAAATTTGTGTTCTCTATCCGAATCGTGAAAGAAACATTTTGGTTTTCATGTCCCTTTAAGTATAAGAGAAAAAATGTACTTGAAATTAGTAGGAATAAGTACATAAAATACATAATTATTAGTCAAAAGTAAAAAGCCTGTCAATTACTGTCTATTTTAACTTCTAATTAACAATTTTACAATTTGTACATCCTTTTTATCTATGTTCTCGTATTGAATTATTGATGGTTGCTTTGATAACTGTACTGCAGCACATTTTTGCTTTGGAATTAAATTGAAAAGAAACATGCCTCTCATTTTCAAGAGATTTATTTGGTCACGATCAGAGGGAATGGTAAAATCTTTACCCTGTTCTGGAAGAATTAGGCGCTGCTCCAGGAATGTCTGTTGAATAGACTTACAGAAGTCTTACAATTGTAATTCAGAGATAATGCTGCATTGGCAAAGCTCGACTCCGCTTTTTCACTTGCTTAATACCAACTAAAATTGCATTTGCCGAAATACTTTTTAATTATGACTCCCAGTAGACGGATGATAGACTTGAAATATACTTGGCTTTTATGCTTTTTTGCATAATGAGCATAGTCAAAGCATTTAGCACAAATGGATTACAATTCCCAATACTAATCTAGAATGCTTTAAACTATTAGCATTCTTTTGTCTAGGTTAACATCCCTGCGTCCTTAGTGTTTTCTTAATCCTATTATTATTTCTTCTATGCAAAACTGCAACATATCTGCATTCCTCAAAAGAAAGGACAAACTGACAAGATCTGTTACAGTATAAGGCTTTGTTGATATGCACGTTAAATCCTATATTTGTAATGCAGATTGGAAGACTCATAGCTCTGACCAAAGCTGATTAAAGAATTTAGTAAAAACGTAAAAAAAAAAAAAAAAACAACAAAGAAACAGCTTAACTGTGACAGAATACTAAAAACGGCTCACAGGGATTTAAAAAAATAAATAAAAGAAAATGAGTTAATACCAATAAATAAAAGACATTATAGCAAAGAGCTGTGAAATATGAATTGAAAATAACGTGTAAACTTAGGGAAAAGTGGAAAGTTTAATAAAATCAAACAAGTGGTACAGGTATTCGAAAAATGTCTAAACTTTAAAATTCTAGATGATTGTATAAGTACATGTGTATACATATATATATATATATATATACTCAGTATGAGTGAAAGAAATGATAATTTTAACTAGTGGGTAGGACCAAATGTCTGTTTAAGTATTTAATGCATGCTTTGGTTGAGATCTATGGCTATATTGATGGTTTATTAAACTAGATGTTTAGGCTGGTTAATGGACAGACTAGAAAGTTTTATTTATTTAATAACTAAGGGGCATAACACAATTAAAAAAATATATCAAATAAAAATGTATTAATATGATTTTTTCCAATAATGCTCAAATTTACCACTTGTGTTTTCAAATCTATACTCTAAGTGAATGGCTCTCAATCTTGTCTTAAGTTCTGTAATTGTGACTGCAGATGCTTGACAGATCTATAAAGCCAGGAAGTCCTGTCTCCTAAGTTCTACTTATGGCACCTTCATTTTTTTATTCGTTTACATAGTTGTCTATATAACAGATTCCCTAAAACAGGTATAGCTAGCTGCTCACATTCTGACTGTCCCATTTGGCCAGATACTGTAACTAACCCTTCCATTTTTGCTTTTAATCCTAGCTGAGAGCTTGTAAGTGAGTGCTGGACTTTCTCTGTGTGTTGTATTAATTTGTTTCCCTATGGATAAAAATATTGCGGCATTGAGGACAACTTAATATACTCTAGTATCTGGCTGATACACCCAGATCTGTCTGGGGTTAACTGCCTGAGACTCAGGGGACAGCACAGCTTTCTGTGAGTACCATTGAGCACCCAGGTCTGAGCATATTGCAGGGTCATGGAATGTGTACCCAGTCAAGTCTGAGAGTGCAGTACTCTTCTGTGTCTTGCACATTCTGACTGTTGCCAGAGTGTGAAATATGTCAAGCACTGTTTTATACAGTATACAATATAATATATATATAATACACTACTACAGTAATGTGAAGGAAATTTGATCAAATTTATTGTGAATGATATTAAGTCCAATTCCTTCATTGCATCATTCCTATAGCACTTTCTTAGTGAATATTTTTTGATAACAATATCTACTTTATATTGGTCTATTTTATTGCCCTAGATACATGTAACATAATCAGCAAGGAAATGTAACACATCAATTTTAGGATCTACTTGAAATCTGAAACACCACATAACCAATTTCTAGAAATGTAGCTAAGGTTGGAATTTCAAATCCAGCATGAACATGATAATATAAATACTGATCTCTTTTATGAATCACAAAGTAGTTTTAACATTGTGAGAATTATTTAAAAACTCTGCAATATATACTATAACTTCACCTTGCCCGTAGAATAAAAGATAAAGCTTCTTGATTACACTTCAGAATCTTTATCTGTTTTTCTGATCCCATTTCAGATAATTTTCATGCATTAATAATATTAACCTCATTCCAACATTTTTTGTAAAAAAAAAATGTTTTTTGACTTGATCTTAAAAAATGATTACCTAGATCTTTTTTCCCTCCTTTAAAAGTAGAAATTACCTTTAGGGATTGCTTTATTACTATACTTAGGAAGTTATAAATCAGTTTGCAGAATAGTTTTGCTAGGCACACTTAGCTTTACATTTGTATGCCAGTTAACATTACCCATATGTTCACATAAAAAAAAACACACAGTAATATCAAACATTAATGTAAATTGAATTCATTATCATTCATGTATTGGAAAACAGAAAAAGTGCCTGGTCACCTTAAAAAATAAGTATTTATGAATTGCCTATTATCTTAAGAGAAAATGTTATTGGTTAGCTAATCTTTGCTTCTTATTTTTTTATATGGACCTTGATATAAGATTATAATAAAACTAATCCCACATACTAGACATGTTTTCCAAGTCCTGCAATCTAATTTGAACGTCTGAATCATCAACAACTATGTTAGCTCTATTTTCCGCATTTTTTAGGTGACATCAGACTGCATAAATATGGAAAGAACTTGATGGAAACCATTGTTCCTCATCTTTAGCTTCTACCAGCTGGAATTGATTTAGAACATTACACTAATTAGATAAGCACATAACTAACCAGGAATAAGGGGAACCCTGAATGTGAGAACTGAAGTAAACCTGTATTTTACAAATTTTGAGAGCAGGAACAAGGGTATCCATTAAGTCAAGAACAAGCTTTTATAGGGTTGAAGATTATGAAGAAACTACTCCCCAATAGTTAAGGTTCAATTGGTCAGCAAGTTATATTCCTTAAAGGGAGGTTACTTACACTTGAAATCTGAGAAGACCTATCCCTTTGGTCTTCACAGATGGATTTTATTTTAATTTATTGTATCCCTTAGGAATATGTTGCCGCATTATTATTAAAGGATAATAATAATAAAAATACCTCCTGAAAGCAAATATTCAATTATTCTAAAAAATAATAAGCCCAGTAAAAATGTTTAATTATTTTGATATTTTCTTCAAAAACTGTATAATGTTTGTCTATTCAATAGCCCATACATAAGAAATAATTAAATTCCCATTGCTATGGTAAATCCTTAATTATGTATTTAAAAGAATCAGACCATAAAATCATGTTTCCTAATTTTGTCCTAAAGGCCCATTGCCAAATCCTACATTATAACTATTCTTATGCAAATGTCCTACATTCATAATTCTATTTGTAGGTGACTTTTGTTAAGAATTTAAATAAAGGTTTATTAAAGACACTATTAGAAAACATTGTTTTGGATCTATTGTTCATTAATTAATTAGAAATATGATTTATCATATTAATACTGTAGTTTAATCAATAGAAGGGATATACACCTAGATAACGAGTTGTGTGTTCATGTTTTAACACTGAAAAAATGGTAATTGCCGCGTTAAAACAGCAGCACAGCCATTACAAGTGTTGTCGGTATAGCTGTACAGCAAGCCTTTTAGCCTGTAACGCAATGTCAATCCCACACATTTAAAAATTATGTTTTTTCATGGGACTACCATAGCACTGCCATTACGAGTTTTGCAGTGAGGCTAAAAAGCTTGGGTTCCAGCCTATATCAACAAGATCCGTTTCGCAATCTGAGAGCAGTAGTTATGAGTTTTACGCAACAAAACTGCACATAAAACTCATAACTAAAGTGTTACAAAGTACATTAACACCAATATACTTCCTATTAACCGAAGCCGGGCTGAAGTCTGATTGTAACAGCCAAAAGAATGCCAGCTCAATCCGATTGGCTGATTGGATCAGCCAATTGGATTGAACTTGAATCTGATTTGCTGATTTAATCAGCCAATCAGATTTTTCGTACCTTAATTCTGATTGGCTGATAGAATCCTATCCGCCAATCGGAATCCGAGGGACGCCATCTTGGATGGCGTCACTTAAAGTAACCTTCATTCGTCGGGTAGTCGTCGGTGAAGAAGGATGTTCCACGCTGGAGGTCTTGAAGATGGAGCCGCTCCTCGTCAGATGGATGAAGATAGAAGATGCCGCTTGGATGAAGATGTCTGCCGGTCCGGATGTCCTCTTCTGCCCGGATAGGATGAAGACTTCTGCTGGTCTGGATGTCCTCTTCTGCCCCATCGGATGAAGACTTCGGCCCGGCTGGGTTAAGACGACTCAAGGTAGGGAGATCTTCAGGGGGTAGTGTTAGGTTTATTTAAGGAGGATTTGGGTGGGTTAGACTAGGGGTATGTGGGTGGTGGGTTTTAATGTTGGGGGGGTTGTATTTTTTTACAGGCAAAAGAGCTGATTACTTTGGGGCATGCCCAGCAAAAAGCCATTTTAAGGGCTGGTAAAAGAGCTGGTTAATTTGTAATGTAGAATAGGGTAGGGACTTTTATTATTTTTTTTATTAGGGGGCTTAGATTAGGTGTAATTAGTTTAAAATTCTTGTAATATTTTTTTATTTTTTGTGTTTGTTTATAGTTTAGTGTTTGTTTTTTTTTGTATTATAGAATAGTTTATTTAATTGTATTTAATTGTAGGTAATTGTAGGTAATTTATTTAATTAATTTAATGATAGTGTAGTGTTAGGTTTAATTGTAATTTTGTTATTATTTTAACTAGGTAGCTATTAAATAGTTATTAATATTGTACCTAGTTAAAATAAATACAAAGTTGCCTGTAAAATAAATATAAATCCTAAAATAGCTACAATATAATTATTCATTATATTGTAGCTAGATTAGGGTTTATTTTATAGGTAAGTATTTAGTTTTAAATAGGAATACTTTAGTTAATTTTAGGAATTTTATGTAGTTTAATAAAATTTTTATTTATGTTAGGGGGTGTTAGGGTTAGGGTTAGAGTTATGTTTAGGGGTTAATAACCTTATTATTGTAGTGGCGATGGTGAGGGGGGGGAGATTAGGAGTTAATACTATTTATTATAGTGTCTGCGAGGCGGGAGTGCGGAGGTTTAGGGGTTAATACATTTATTATAGTGGCGGCAAGGTCCGGTCAGCAGATTAGGGGTTAATAAGTGTAGTTAGGTAGCGGCGACATTGGGGGGCAGATTAGGGGTTAATAAATATAATATAGGAGTCTGCGATGTTAGGGGCAGCAGATTAGGGGTTCATTAGTATAACGTAGGTGGCGGCAATGTGCGGTCGGCAGATTAGGGGTTAAAAATATTTATTAGAGTGGCGGCGATGTGGAGGGACCTTGGTTTAGGGGTACATAGGTAATTTATGGGTGTTAGTGTACTTTAGAGCACTGTAGTTAAGAGTTTATATACCGGCGTTAGCCCATAAAGCTCCTAACTACAGCCTTTCCATGGGCGGTAGGAGTCTTGTCGGTAGAGGGTCTACCGCTCACTTCAGCCAAGACTCTAAATACCAGCGTTAGGAAGATCCCATTGAAAAGATAGGATACGCAATTGGCGTAAGGGGATCTGCGGTATGGAAAAGTTGCGGCTTGAAAGTGAGCATTAGACCCTTTCCTGCCTGACTCTAAATACCAGCGGGCGGCCAAAAGCAGCGTTTGGACCCCTTAACGCTGCTTTTGACGGCTAACGCAGAACTCTAAATCTAGGTGTAAGTTTAAAATAACAATTAAACTAAGATAAGTATTAAAATAAAATTAAACTAACTACCAATTAAATTAAACTAAAATACACATTAAAAAAATCCTAACACTACTCTAAAAACTACAAACTATCTAATTACAAAAAAAATAAAAATACTAAATTACAAAAAAATAACAAAAACTAAATTACGAAAAAATAACAAACAAAATTATCCAAAAAAAAAAAGAATTACACCTTATGTAATAGCCCTATAAAAATAAAAAAGTCCACCCAAAATAAAAATAACCCTAGCCTACAATAAACTACCAATAGCCCTTAAAAGGGCCTTTTGCAGGGCATTGCCCTAAATTAAATTTCCTGTAAAAAAAAAAAATACAAAGAACCCACACAACAATAAAACCCACCACCCAACCAACCCCCCAAAATAAAAAACCTAACTCTAACAAAAACCTGAGCTACCCATTGCCCTGAAAAAGGCATTTGTATGGGCATTGCCCTTAAAAGGGCATTTAGCTTGTTAATGAAATGCCCAAACCCTAAACTAAAAAAAAACCCACCCAAAAAAAACCCTTAAATAAACCTTTCACTAACTCCGAAGATCCACTTACAGTTTTTGAAGTCCCGCTTGAACAATCTTCATCCAGGCCGCAAAGTCCTCATCCAGGAAAACAGACAATCACCTAGTAACGGATACATCCCCTAGTAACGGATACATATAGAAAACCCACGGCCACAAATAACATTCTATGTGCCAGTAGTTTTCATCATCCTAACACTGTCAAGAGTTTAGCAGTAGGTGAATATCTTAGATTACGTAGAAATTGCACCACTTTGGAATCCTTTCCTATTACTTAAATAACTAAGCTGAATATATCAGCTCGCTAAAGTATATGAATTAACTTTAATAATTGGTATAAAAAACGTGTAAGTGATCTACCCTGAAATAACACACACTCACTACACATTACCTCTAAAAACAACAGACTAGAACCACTGTATACTATCCCCCTGTATTCCTGGCCAATTGCTGGAATTGTCGGCTTCAGGTGCCAGGGACAGTAAAGTCAGATTGCTGAAGACTCCGGGATTTTAAATCATTCAGTACCGTTTTTGGACCAATCAGAAAACAGGACCTGATCACGCCCCTTTACTGGCCTATCAAATCGGTTCTGCCTTTGTGCAATAGAGGCATGCTGGTGATTGGTGCTGATTTTGTTCAATTCAACATGCTGTACTGTTTAGCCAGTAAACTCTTACTTAGAATACACACTCCTATATCATTTCATTGGAAGCAATATATATGGGCGTAAACTTGACTAGAAAATATGTAATTTACTGGCGATATTACTTGAATTTATTCAATATGCAGCAATCAAAGATGGGTACGTCATACATATGGGAAACTTTGACATTCACCTTATTCTGATTACAACTTTAAATAAGAATGTTTTAACTCAGCTTTCACTCAGATCGCTTTCCAATCTTATTTTGGAGAGCAGTTTTCACTAAACAAGTTGCATAATGCAGTAACAGATTGTAAAAATATTACGAATCATACCTGCAAGTGAAATATTATTATCGTTATACATCCAATACCACCCAAACATAATTTAACTTGCTGAACCAAAACTGGCTGTAGTGTTAGCATTAGTGCTGTGATATTAGGTAACTAAATAATTACACTGTATTCGGGGTACATGTCATAGTTTTAAACTTTCCAATTGGTATAAATATAGATGAAGCTATCAATCAAATTTATTATATTAATTTTAAATAGTGGCAAACAGTTATTTGTATAACTTCCCTTGCATATAATCAACACTGGATACATATGTCAAAATGATGACAATAGAGAGTGAATCCAAACAATGAGAGCATGTTAAGTAAACACATCTTAAATATCACTTGCTCTAAATAAGTTCAAAAGTCACAAAGTTGACAATATACTGATATCAACATTGTCTAAATACCTCTATTTCCATATTAACATAGATTGGTGTCAGTGAAATTATATGTGGTAAAAAATGATAACCATGCCACATGTCTGTATGTGGATAATGAAGTTTCCACAACTGGACAATAAAGTTAATTCAATAATGAATAAAAGCTTCTATTTCATATATTATTCTATAGAAAGACCCAAAATTTATTATTTTCATTCATGCCATAGGGCATGAAGGATTGTTGTTTAAAAATCCATCTTGCTTCTTTCTTTAAAAGTACTTGCTCTGTATCACCCCCTCTGATATCTGGTTTTATATGATTCTAAGCCCCAACATTGGAAAGAACTAGTGTTGTCATTATGATGTTGCAAAAAATGTCTAGCTACGCTACTAATCTTTTTCTTATTTTCCACATCTTTACGTGCAGTCCTGATATTGCTTAAATGTTATATCATTCTGGTGCCATACATCTGGTGGTCATTCCTACATATAACAGATTACAACTGCATGATAAGCAGTATACCACATTCGTGGTTTTGCATGTAATGTGACTGATAATGGTCCATTTGTTTTTGAATCTGTCAATGATTGTCTTTTTCTTATACTGGCATACCTTGCAATTGCAGCACGCTGTAGAGCCCTTATACAAAAGTGGTTTGTGAGTGTTTCTATCAAAGTGGCTAGTAGTTAGACAATCATTGAGATTGCTGGCTCATCTGTAGGTGAAAAGAGGTTTCATGGGGTTCATGGACTGCAATTGTTTATCGGCTTGTAAAACATGCCAATGTGTACGTAAAATGTTACAGATTTGTTCACTCTGGCTTGAGAATGTAGATATAAAAATGAGGGGGTTGGTGTTATTTCCTCGATTAGGAGTTAAAAGCCCAGCTCTTTTTTTATTTAGAGCCTTATGATTTCTTAGAATATCCTCTTTGAAGAAGGATATTTCTAAATTCAAGTTCTGCTGCATTAAATGATTCCAAAGTGGTGCAATTTCTACGTAATCTAAGATATTCACCTACTGCTAAACTCTTGACAGTGTTAGGATGATGAAAACTACTGGCACACAGAATTTTATTCGTGGCCGTGAGTTTTCTATATGTATCCATTACTAGGTGATTGTCTGTTTTCTGAATTACCAAATAAAGAAATTCTATTTTATGTTCATTATTCGCCATAGTAAGAAATAGACCAAATGGATTTACATTAAGCAATCTGATAAATTCATACAGAAGGTCAATAGGGCCATCCCAGACAAAAAAGATATCATCTATATATCTTAACCAGTGGGAGATACATTGAGTGTAATGCTTGAAAGTCTCATGAAACACAATTGTTTCCTCCCACCAGCCCAGATATATATTTGCATATGTGGGGGCACATGAAGTCCCCCATGGCCGTACCACACGTTTGTAGATAAAATCTACTGTCAAAAACAAAATAGATATGACACAAGACAAATTCCAATAATTCAATGAGGAATTCTTTAGTATTATTCGATAGATTTTCATTCTTGGCTAAGAAATATGATACTGCTTTACAACCCCAATATT
This sequence comes from Bombina bombina, assembly GCF_027579735.1. NCBI lineage: Eukaryota > Metazoa > Chordata > Amphibia > Anura > Bombinatoridae > Bombina > Bombina bombina. The sequence continues at coordinate 157,219,237 of NC_069504.1, forward strand.
TATCAATACTAGTGTACAGTGATTCTACGTCACATATCTCCAGTACAGATTCAGTGGTTACTTATAATTGGTCTAATTTGTTTAATATGTGCATAGTATCTCTAGTGTGAGATGGGAGTGAGAGTACTCTATATAGAAGTCTAGCATCAATGTATTTACTTGCTTTCTCTGTTAAAGACCCAATGCTAGAGACGATTGGTCGCCCTGGTTGACATATCTCATTTTTAGGTATTTTGGGCAACTGAGAATAGCTGTTATTGGTTTCTTCACTTCTAGAAATGTATATTCTTTCTGGTCAATAAGACCTTCTGCAAGAGCTGAGCTTATCAACTTGTTATACTGCCTATGAAATACTTCAGTGGGGTTATTGAAGAGACTTTTATAGTTTTTCTTATTTTGCTTCATCAATATACATGATTAAGCCAAATCACAATAATACCATCTTTATCACTTGATTTTATTTGGATATCGGTCCATTGTGTTAGGACCTTGAGAGCTTGTTTTTCATCATTAGTTAAGTTGTCACTCCTTCTATCTCTACCTTCAGTTAAAAATTGCACATGCCTGTGTTCCATTGTCTTTTGATTTGTTTTTTTCTAATCTTTTTAAGTTTTTTTAAAGATTTCATCCATTCTCCAACTGACTCATTATCTTTGGTGTTTTTATATTTCAAATCAACAGTAATATTTTTAATATCCTCAGACTACTTCAACATTTCTGCCCCCAAATCAAAGGTAGTCATTTTTCTTTAAATAATCACATGCTCAAATATAAGAGGAATAGTGGTTTGCCCACTGGTTAACTAGTAACAAGAGATGAAAAATATTGGCACTGTGAGTAATATACTAAGGAAATAAAGATAAATTATCTTGGTGCTGCCCTTTATATAATAGTTCAAAGCAACAAGGAATGGGGGAAGAGAATAGGACAAGAAATGGATTAACTCACACTCTTTCCTATTACTTAAATAACTAGGCTAAATATATCAGCTTGCAAAAGTATATGAATGAAGTTCTTATTAAAAAAAATCTAATTTTAATTATTGGTCTAAAAAACGGGTAAGTGATCTACCCTGAAATAACCATTACCTCTAAAAACAATAGACTAGAACTGCTGTATTCTATCCCCCTTTATTCCTGGCCAATAGCTGGAATCATCGGCTTCAGGTGCCAGGGATAGTAAAGTCAGCGGTCTAGCTAAGTACAAGTACAAACGCATTTCGGCCACTAACACAGGCCTTTTTCAATGTATATCTTTTAATAGTGACAGATAAACTGATTGCCCAAGACTCCTGGGGATTTGTGCTGAGTTTCCCATATGTATGAAGTACCCATCTTTGATTGCCACATATTGTATCAATTCAAGTAATATCGCCAGTAAATGACATATTTTCTAGTCAAGTTCACGCCTATATACACTATATTGCTTCCAATGAAATGATAAGAAGCATAGGAGTGTGTATTCTAAGTAACAGTTTACTGGCTAAACAGTACAGCATGTTGAATTGAACAAAATCAGCACCAATCCCCAGCATGCTTCTATTGCACGAAGGCAGAACCGAATTGATAGGCCAGTAAAGGGGTGTGATCGTGTCCTGTTTTCTGATTGGTCCAAAAATGGCACTGAATGATTTAAAATCCCGGAGTATTCGGCAATTGGTTTGTCTATCACTATCACAAGATATACATTGAAAAAGGCCCATGTTAGTGGCAAAACATGTTTGTACTTGTACTTAGCTAGACTGCTGACTTTACTATCCCTGGCACCTAAAGCCGACGATTCCAGCTTTCGGCCAGAGGTACAGGGGGATAGTATACAGCGGTTCTAGTCTATTGTTTTTAGAGATAATGGGTAGTGGGTGGGTGTTATTTCAGGGTAGATAACTTACCCGTTTTTATATCAATAATTAAAGTTTGATTTTTTTAATAAGAACTTAATTCATATACTTTTGCGAGCTGATATATTATGCCTAGTTATTTAGGGTGTTAGGTTTAAACATATCTTTATTTTTCCCCATAGACATCAATGGGGCTGCGTTTCGGACCTTTTTTATTCCGCGATCACAGGTGTTAGGTTTTTTTATGACCCGCTCTCCCCATTGAAGTCTATGGGGAAAGTGTGCATGAGCACGTCAAAACAGCGCTTGAATTGTCTTCGGTATAGAGCTTAAAACCACCATATCGCACGCACAAGCCGGCTGTTTCAAAATTTGTAATGGCTGCGCTATAGAGGGTTAAATAACGCAACTTTTGTTGAATTTGTTAATTTCCCTATAGCGCGCATAACTCGTAATCTATCTGATAGTTTGTTCCAGCTATTTCAGCCCCTGATGTAAAATGAAACAATAGTGCATGATGCAGAATGACATTTTAGGACCAATGGTATATTTTTTTTTATGCTAATAGAATGAACAGGGCATTTGAATAGAAAATTTTAAATAATAAGTATCATATTGTTATATAATGTAAAGTTGGACCAAAAAAGGTTTTGGAAAATAATTCTAGATAAGATAAACCAAATTATACCATTGCTAGTATGTGCTATTTATCTATCTATCTATCTATCTATCTATCTATCTATCTATCAGTCTATCTTTATATCTATTTATCTATCTCTCTTTATTATATATATATATATATTTATGTGTGTGTTTAGGTTTAAATATTAATGGTTGAGGCAGTTTACCCAAGGTTTTTGCTTGGATCCATATAGCTCATTAAGAAATTGTTGAAATGAAGCAGATTATGTACACCTATGCTTACTAATATGCTTTGATTTTTTTTGCATAAGAAGCAATAAATTTAGTCTTCTAAGAATACAAAATTGCAAGTTACCCACAGTAATAACGTCTTCAAAGAGGAAAGTGCGACATCTCTTCATTGTCTCCGGTATTTTACTACTGTATAAAATACCAAAAGATAGAAGTGGCTGTTTCAGAGTTTTTCATAATTGTTTATGAAATAAGGACATTCAACTACTGTACTATAAAATGCCTATGTATGAAGCACAGCACTTACATTACATAACAAAAGATACCTAATGCAGAATTTACATAATCTTTTCTAACAGCCGTCCTGTCATGCTAACAGCGTATATAAATGTTAATATATTCAAAATAACAGGAAATATTTGACAGCTCCATTGGAAGACCTCATCATCTGTAATGCTAAGTCAACCAAAGTGAGTCTAGAGAATTTGTTCCAGTCTCCTCAACTCTTAATTTGTGCCACGTAAGACACTTGTATAACAGGAGGTATAAAGTTACTTTTTTTAAAAATAAAAAAAAACAGTGTAGGAACATTTCTGTTTTTATACAGCCATAAACTATTTTTTTCTCACGTTAAGAGAAAATTAATAAATTGACTAATTAAGGGTGTAACAAATATCTATAATTAATAAAAAAAAAAAGTGAAATTAAACATATCTCTTAAAGGGACAGTCTAGGCCAAAATAAACTTTCATGATTTAGATAGAGCATGTAATTTTAAACAATTTTCCAATTTACTTTTATCACCAATTTTGCTTTGTTCTCTTGGTATTCTTAGTTGAAAGCTTAACCTAGGAGGTTCATATGCTAATTTCTTAGACCTTGAAGGCCACCTCTTTTCAGAATGCATTTTAACAGTTTTTCACCACTAGAGGGTGTTAGTTCATGGTTTTCATATAGATAACACTGTGCTTGTGCACGTGAAGTTATCTGGGAGCAAGCACTGATTGGCTAAACTGCAAGTCTGTCAAAAGAACTGAAATAATGGGGCAGTTTGCAGAGGCTTAGATACAAGATAATCACAGAGGTTAAAAGTATATTAATATAACTGTGTTGGTTATGCAAAACTGGGGAATGGGTAATAAAGGGATTATCTATCTTTTAAAACAATAAAAATTCTGGTGTAGACTGTCCCTTTAATGATGATTTATTCTAGCTCTTAGATTTGGCACATTTTTTTAAAAAGAGATATTTGTTCAATTTAACCAATCAAATGCCATATCATCTAAGCTATTATCCTAACCAAGAGCAGGAACTGAAAAAGAAAGGCCCATGTTTATCAAGCTATCATCTAGTTGACTTGCAGGGTAAACAGATGTTCTTGTGTCAATTGTTTAGTCGTTCAACACACAAAGAAGTTATTTATAATCTTTTCTATACCAGCTCCTTATAACAAGGTTTTGTTTTTGGCCAATATGGGAAGTGTGTTTTTCGAATGATCACAATCCAAAATAGATTTGGCCACTAAAAATCCACAGCTGCAAAGTTTTCACTCAAACATTTCCTGAAAATGTCTTTTTGGTTGTTAAGCACTTGTTATCAGGATCCAAACTGGGAATCCAACTGAAACTGACATGTACAATGGCCCTTTTACACCTCTTAAGGTTACATTACAGACAATTAGGGGCCAATTTATGAAATGTCTGTCCGACATGATCCGATCAGTGGATCATGTCTGACAGACATCACTGAATGTGGAGAGCAATACGCTCTATGCATACAGCATTGCACCAACAGCTCTTGTGAACTACTGGTGCAACGCCGCCCCCTGCAGATTCACGGCCAATTGACCACTAGGAGGGGGTGTCAATCAACCCGATCGTATTAGATCGGGATGATTTCACACGATCTCTGTCCGCCTCCTCAGAGCAGATGGGCAGGTTATGGAGCAGCGGTCTGTAGACTGCTGCTTCATAACTGGTGTTTCTGGCGTGTCTGAAAGCTCACCAAAAACACGGCCCTTCAAGCTCCATTCAAGCTTGATAAATGGGCCCCATAGAATTTACTCTTTGTACAGTGTGAAAGGGAAATCATCCTTTGCATGCGTGAGATTAACCAAATCCAACTTGTTATACTGCTTATGAAATACTTCAGTGGGGTTATTGAAGAGACTTTTATAGTTTTTCTTATTTGGCTTCATCAATATACATAGGATTAAGCCAAATCACAATATTACCATCTTTATCACTTGATTTTATTTGGATATCAGTCCATTGTGTTAGGACCTTGAGAGCTTGTTTTTCATCATTAGTTAAGTTGTCACTCCTTCTATCTCTACCTTCAGTTAAAAATTGCACATGCCTGTGTTCCATTGTCTTTTGATTTGTTTTTTTCTAATCTTTTTAAGTTTTTTTTAAAGATTTCATCCATTCTCCAACGGACTCATTATCTTTGGTGTTTTTATATTTCAAATCAACAGTAATATTTTTAATATCCTCAGACTACTTCAACATTTCTGCCCCCAAATCAAAGGTAGTCATTTTTCTTTAAATAATCACATGCTCAAATATAAGAGGAATAGTGGTTTGCCCACTGGTTAACTAGTAACAAGAGATGAAAAATATTGGCACTGTGAGTAATATACTAAGGAAATAAAGATAAATGATCTTGGTGCTGCCCTTTATATAATAGTTCAAAACAACAAGGACAAATCCATCCTTGTAACTGGTAAACAATATCAATTTGTATATAGGTATTATGGGTAGTGAGTTTGTTTGCTCAATGATAATACTGAATCAAACAAATGCTAAGGAGGAGCGCTAAAACTCCCCAATGGGGATTTCCAGCTGAAGGTGGAGTCAATAGGTATATCAGATGTGGTGAAAAATAATAAACTAAAGCCAAAAATGTGAGGTTTGAAATTTTAAAATTTTAAAATTACAATTTATTTCTAAATCCTAAATGAACAATCATATGTACATATCACAATAAATAAAAACCTTACACAATAAGTTAACAATCGATAAAAGCCATTAGAAATACTCTCAAGTTTGGCAAAACCCATTGTATTATATAGATCCAAAGAGGATTTCTAATGGCTTTTATGGATTGTTAACTTATTGTGTAAGGTTTTTATTTATTGTGATATGTACATATGATTGTTCATTTAGGATTTAGAAATAAATTGAAATTTTAAAATTTCAAAATTTCAAACCTCACATTTTTGGCTTTAGTTTATTATTTTTCACCACATCTGATATGCCTATTGACTCCACCTTCAGCTGGAAATCCCCATTGGGGAGTTTTAGCGCTCCTCCTTAGCATTTGTTTGATTCTTTATTTGAGATCTGGTTGAGAGAGCTTGCACACTGGGAAGGAGCTTGTGTGGTAGCATCTTTGGCGCTGGTGATATCTTCTCTACTCCAATGATAATACTGACACTTACTATTATGAAAAGTATTTGTATTTTCATTATTTCCAAATATTGATTGAGAAAGAGTCTTTGTGTCCTCAATTTACCTCATCTTGTAAAACAGGATTTTTAACAGTTCTCACACAGTGATTTGTGAAACTGCTACGTGACAAGGTTTCTACCATAGCAATAATATAGCCATAAATGTTCTGCTAAAACTGGAAAACTGGACTTCATAAACAGGTTTTGTATTTGCACTATTTCTATTACTGTAAATAGATTGCATCACCGCGTTCTGGATATTCTAAATCACATTTTTTTTTTTTAAACGCAATCATCATGCCTTCTAATTTCTTATTAAAAACCCAGTCATTTAAATTGCCAACAAACGAGATGGAATGGCAAACAATGATATCCTGGTCATGAAGATATGGTTCTGTTTGAAATCCTGGCCATGTGGATATGATTCCATTTGAAATCCTGCTTATGATGACAACAGCTCAAGAAACATTTACGGAACAGCATTGCTACACGCCATTTCTAGATGTTGTAATTTCAGTTTTCTCTCTTTTCATGCAGATCTAGTAAGCTGTACAGGATATCAAGTATTTAATATATATATACATATATAAATGTTGTCCTTCCCACTGCAGGCAAACTATGCTATAACCATGAATAGAACTATATAGATTCTAGACCATGTATACAATAAACCTCCTCTGGGCCATTTCAGAGGGTCTTACACATTGAAAGCATAATAGAATTATTCACAATCATCTTGAAATACTTGAAAATAGGTAAAAAAAAAAAATGACCAGTTTGGAATGTAATCAAGTGCCTTTAGATGTTGAATTTGTTAAGTGTAAAATGATCTTGAAAATCTGTTCAAATGGATTGCACCACCAAAATTTTTTTTAGCTCCATGTTAGAAATAGGACTTTTTTAGCAAACCAAAAATGTGTTCCTGGCTCCAAGAAAATCCATCTCTATTGGTGTACAATAACTTGCTCTGGAAAATATATATATATTATTATTTTGTTTTTGTTCGGCAAAGAAACCTAAATAACCTAAGCAATACAAGTGAAATACCCTTTTTTAAATGTAACAGTGAGAAAACACTATAATTTCCCCTTAAAATATTAATACCTGATCGTTGTAGTATACTGATCTACACATTCAGAGCTTCATTATGAGTAGAGCACTAATAGTTATGCTCAATCAATAAGGGATTCATCTCGAGTGTGTGCGTTTGTCAATTTTTCTGCTCGCATTACAAGTTGAAAATAAACACGGTCATCAGGGTCCTCAAAACTCTAGTTAATCTTTTGTGAAACAAAAAAGTGTCACAAAACACAAAAAAATGCATTCAAAAGTATAGTTACACTCATAATAACACTATCTGATAAAACATTTTTTTAAAAATATTGCACAAAAAAGTTATAAGGGCTCAAATATATGAGGTATTTGTAGTAAAAGGCAAATGGCTTTAACATAGAGATAAGTACATACATGTCTAAATATTTATATGTTTATATATATATATATATATATATATATATATATATATATATATATATATATATATATATATACATACATACATACATTTATACACATATAAATCTTGCCATTTGACTGCCATTTGACAAAGGGACTGAACTGGTGCCTGAAATGTTATGGATCTTTAAATACTAAATAAAAGTTATTTTTTATTGGAAAAAGACCAGTGAGTGCTTTCTCTTTTCATGGATATTGACATTTTTCTGAAAGCACCTTGGCATACATAATCTGAGGAGTGCAAGTGTTACTGACTATATAGTAGTAATCAAAATTATTCAACCCCCATTGCAGATCAGGGTTATTGTACACATTTACAGACTTTTAGCTGTTTTCAATGAACAAATCAATCAAAAGCAATTGAATAAATGCAGAATAAATGCTTTAAGTGGTTTCCTTAAATTCAACTTAAATTGTAACTTTTGATGAATTCTGCAGGCTCAAAATTATTCAACCCCTTAATGGCAATCATCTTTAGTACTTAGTAGAGCACCCTTTTGCTGTTATCACCTGCTGCAAACAAGATGCATAGCCAGACACCAGCCTCTGGCAACGTTCCTGAGGAATCATCCTATTTTTTATGCGCAAGGGCCTCCAGTTCAGTAATATTCTTTGGTTTGCATGTTGCAACCACCTTCTTCAAATCCCACCAGAGATTTTCTACGAGGAATAAGTCAAGTGACTGTGATAGCCACTGTAGAATCTTCCAGGACTTCTTCTGCAACCAAGCCTTGGTGGAATTTGATGTATGCTTGGGATCATTTTCCTGTTGGAATGTCAAATGATGCCCAAGCTTCAGCTGCCTTACAGACGACATGATGTTTTCTCCTAGGATTTCCTGATACTTCAATGAATCCATCTTGCCTTCCACATACTGCAGGTTTCCAGTGCCAGAGGATGCAAAGCAGCCCCAGAGCATCACCAAGCAACCACCATGCTTAACTGTAGTCAGAGTGTTCTTTTCAGCATATGTTTCATTCCTATTCCTCCAGATATATCACTGATACCACTGATTGGGCAGACAAGTTCCAGTTTTATTTCATCACTCCACAGAACAGAATCCCTAAACTTCTGTAGCTTATTTATATGATTTTGAGCATATTGGAGCCGACATTTCTTTTGCGTTTGGGTCAGTAGTGGTGTACGTCTTGGAGTCTGTCATGGAAACCTTCTGCATTTAGTACATGCCTCACTGTGCAAACTGAAACTTCAGTGCCTGTTGCCACCAAGTCTTGCTGCCCTGGTGTACTCCTCTGGCACGGTACCTACGCAGATGTTCTCATACTGCTGAGCGGCACTGGAAAAATCTCAGAGTTCAGCTGATTTTCTTCGTTACAAATTCATCTTGAACTCCTACTATTCTGCCCTTAATCTCTATAAGCAACATTACTTATCTACTCTTATCTCTACTCTTTCTTCAAACCCAAAACGTCGGTTCTCCAACTCTTCTCTGCCCACCCCCACCTTCTAATACAACTTCTCTGTCAGATAAAGACTTTGCCAGCCACTTCAATAACAAAATCAACTCCATCAGAAACGAAATCAGCTCTCAACATACTTCCATTCCCTCACCCCCTCAAATGCTCGCAATCAACCACAACCCATATAGCCATAAACTTAGATCTTTCTCCCCTGTTACTGAGGAAAAAGTTTCTGCACCTATACCGCAGTGATTCACTAACTCTATCTAAGCTTATAAGCTGTGTGAACAGTGATGCTTTGGCATAAAGGGAATCTGCTGAAAAGCAGACTTGAAGTAAAAAAGTGTGTCATTGTGAGCCTCATTTGCATATCTTACCCAGAATTCTTTACTGTTTTGGAAACCATGTAATTTAGAGGTTTTCTGTGGGAAAAATAAGCCTTCTGGTCTGTCTAGATTTGTTAATGAACTACACAATAAGCTATTTTCTCTATATTTTGTGTGTAGTGGAGGATTTTTAACTCACTTTTTACCTTCCCCTAATTTTAAATGTTGTTGTATATATATATATATATATATATATATTTATATATAGTAATGCAAAAAGTCCAGCACTCACTATACTGAATAGGCGTCGGGGTGCATCCCAAAATATATACAAATGAATAATCCAGAGAGAGCACTCACCGTGAATCAAGGTGATCTTTTAATTCAGAGTGTAAACGTTTTCGGGGAGTGACCCCGTCATCAGACAAGTTAAAAAGAATAATCTCTCGGTCTATATATATATAATATAAATATATTGTACCAGGAAAATCAGATATTCTAAGTTTAGCTTTTTGCACTCGTCGAGATAGGATGCAAGCAAAAACATCTTTCAACTCAAAATACAAACACCACCTGACAAGCGCAAAAAGCTTACTTCTAACACACGAGCGGTAGCATTAAATAACACTCCACTCGTAATCTAGCCCTTAACAAGCAAACAAAAGTCCACTATTGATATAACTGTTCTGTTTGCCACAACTTTAAATTAAGCTACTTTATTTATTTACATATCACAATGAGTTTGTGCTACAACTCATCATAGGTTAACCAAATCTAACACACTCCCTTGGTACATTAGTTTCATTTCACTCAGACTTTGTTTTATTTTCAAAGTGAGACAGCTGCTAAACCTTAATTTGAAAATCTCAAGGGAAAATGCTTTGTTTTCGGATACTTGAAAAATCCATTACAACAATTTAGATCTTTAACAGTTTATTAGCAAGGGACACAACAGTTTTGTTCTTTCAGGCTTTGTTGTGGAATACTCATCATGGAAATTTTTTCTTTTGACCCTATTGCAGACTTGACTTTCTGAAAGTATTTTTTTTTCAACTGTTTTATAGTTCATGTTAAAAATAATGTATTACTACATGATTATATGACATGTTTAGTTCACAGTTTGTTACATTTTTTAAATTAAAACTGGTGAGAAAAAATATTATTTTGAATTAATAGCATTAGCATAAATACAATAAAAAAAAAATAATTTCTACAAATAGTACAAGCCAGATTACAAGTGTTGCTCTATTCAGCGCTTGCATGCTAACCAGGATATCGCAACTGCGCTAACTTCTTCTACCCATAGACTTCAGTGGAGTGCTCTTTTTTAAAAAAAAAAAAACACTTAGACCTACGGTGCTAAACCTGAAGGTACTTATACATATTTTACACTGCAATGTTTTTCACATAGAAGAAAATGTTAAATTTATCTTTTAATATATATTTCTATATATATCTTATTCATTATATATATATATATATATAATATATATATTTATATAAATATAAATTTATTAACTAAATATATTATTTTTCAAATGCAAAAGAATAGCATCTGTGATAACAAACAATTCAGTGAGGATATATATGTAACAAATGGCAGTAAATACAAAGTGACAAGATTGTTTTATTTTTACTCATTTTCATTTTGCAATTAAAAGGTTAAAGTTTAGATTCTCACATATGTACAACCTTGCAAATTAGTCCAATTTTTTAAATTGTAACAGCTGGGATCCTGTGCTGGTTCCACAGCTGAATGCACACCAATGTTTTTCTATTGGATTACATTTCTGATGACAACTTCCTCTTTTTAAACAAATGTGTATAAATTGCCAACAATTGTTAAGGATGACATTCACTTTTTATCTGATGAAACAACCCTTGTAGGTTGAGAAACGCGTCATAAAATAAAAGTCAATTTTTTTATTTGAAGTTGTCTGTGTTGTGGTTCATATATGCCTATTGAACAACACACATAAGATCACTCCTTTGCAGAACCTGAAGTCCAGATAGCAGGAGATAAATACCAAGTTGCAACTAGAACAAGTGCCTTTGGAGCCTGGCTCCTACAGTGTACTAGCCACTGTTAAGTGCTAGCCTGCTCTCTTGCACTGGTCACAGCACAGTGCCACACCATCTGGTAAGCATAATATCTACTTATATCTGTACCTGCATTCCAGACGATATCACGCTATTGAGGCGCCCTCTTTCTATTCTTCTTCTATAGTTGTTCCATACTCTCTGGGATTAAGAGGAGCAGCCTGATTCATCATCATCTCTTTCAAGAGGACATCTTTATCCCCTATTTACCACCACTATATGGACAATAAACAGGACTAATACGGTAGACCTGATCTACTATATCCAAAGTATAATATCTAGTTTTAAATTGTATATTGTTTTCCATTACCAACATCAGCGCTCTTTAATATCCCTTTAATGGGATATTTTCACATATATATATATATATATATATATATATATATATAGTATATGTATAGAATTATACAGGAATGAACATTTGTGCAGCAGGAAAAGAAATGCTGGAAATTTAGTTACAGATCATTATCATACTGTCTTGATACAGGCTCCATAGATAGCCGAAACGTCAGCCTATGTTGTAAGAAGACTCAATTTAGAATAAAATAAACTGATGAGTCCCAGTCCTGTGAGTGCTCTTAATACATGAGATATATATATATATTTATTTATTTTTAAATAGATATTTACAGTTAAAAACTTTAATAAATATAAAAATTAATTAAAACAGATTTTTCAGGTATTTGAACGGAAAGGGCGCCAAAAGTGTATATATGCGCAGATATGTATATACATGTGTATATATGTGTCTATATGTGTATATATGTATGCACACACATATATATATATATAAATACAAAAATAAACACACACACACATATATATGTGTATATATTTATTCATTATAGACCTTTCAATTTGAATACCTTGTCATGTATCATTTGACTTTTAAACCATATAAATATATTGAATGTATATATGAACTATTTTTATCAGATCGTGTATATACATGTGTATTTATGTTGTGTTTGGTGCACTTTTTTTTAAAACCCTGACACTTTATACTAGGTCTTCAGGCGCGCTAACCCAACAAGCATTGATTTAGTTTGTGCTCCAACAAAGTGGTTAACTTTCAATTTGTAATACAGACATAAGTTAGTGCTGCCATCATATTGCTTATCACGCCTCTAACTATAGTGTGCCATCTGTACACAATATAAATATTAAAATAGTATGTAAGTGTTTTGTGCACACTGTCATTTTTGTTATTATTATAAGTAGTAACAATAACAGTAATAATAAAAAATATTATTATTATTAGTAATAATAATAATAATAATAATAATAATTATCATCAATAACCTTATTGGAAATGTGTCTACAGATTCTTCAGTACTACAAAGATCTTAAATGCCCCAGATATTGCAGGATTTTGTTTGGGAGCTGGGAGCTCTACCTGTTCTCTCACCCACAGCTTTCCTGTCAGATCACGTATCAGTTTCAGGAACTTTGCCCATCACATAACCAAACTCTGCTACACCCCACCCAGCTCCACCCATGTCTCCCTCACCTCTCTGTTCCAGAGAGCCCCCTGAAAGTGTTAGGAGGTATGTACAGGGGGTACAATAAATAAAGACAACTTAGAAATGGAATACTGATTCCAAATAATGAGAAGGTCCTGCTTTAACAATATTATTTTCTGTTCACCAGTTTCAAGTTATTAACTAGTTATCAACTTTTTTACACATTTGGATATGTAATAAATTAATAAAGGGAGACTAAAGTCAAAATTAGCTTTTCAAATAGAGCAGGTCATAGACTTTTCAATATACTTGTCTTTTTATATGCACAATTTCTGAGGCACGCATGCAGGAGCACAAAATAGAGTTCTACTTGTAATATAGCCAGTAATCGGGAAAAGTTTTGGCCACTTTTTTTTTGTGATATTTTAGTATTTCACATCATACATTTTAAATCTAGACCAAAACTACTAAAAATTAAGAAAATGAATTATAATAAGCAGTATAATGCATATATATATATATATATATATATATATATACATATATATATATACATATATATATATACATATATATATATACATATATATATATATATATACATACATATATATATATATATGTATATATATATATATATATATATATATAAATATATATATATATATATATATATATATAAATATTTATGAGGAAAAATGGTCTGCACCAATGGAGTTAATGTACACACATTTGAGTTAACAGCAGCAACATACATACTTTTTAGTTAGCTGGCGCTGGTGCACGGGAATATAATTATAAATGTGACTGAAAAATAAAATATTTAGCAAATGAAAAAACAAACAAACACTGGCCAGCGTGCAGATTAACCTTTAATCTCCTATATATAATATAATACAAGCACATTCATACAAAACCTAACATTCCAGGCAACCTTAAAATTACAAAAAGCTATTATATCACCTAGGTGGAAACAAGATGTGTCAAAGGGTATCGAGTTCCAGATCTCAATGTCTCTAACCATCCCTGTATAACACACCAGCAGAGTCATAAATTTGAAAAGTAATTGTATATTTCATTAGTGAAACTATGGTCAAAATTAAGTATATACACAAGTATATGCACAAGTGATAAATCCTCTTGGATACTTCACCTTGGTGGAACTCACTTGTCACACCCTTAAAAAGAAAAGCAGAGTTCTAATACTTTGGTGTACTATCGCACCACCTTCCACAGCAGTTTCGGGTACTGTCTATGTTGGGGTACTGTTCGTTATGAGTCTTATATTACAATGTACATTAAATACCTTGAATTTAAATGATTACCCCTTTTGGGTGCCGGTATCCTGTTCCCTATCTAATCTCTCCTGCAGGGATAATTATAGTACCGGTCCAATTAACAGGGGCCCCTGCTGGTGTGTCCACAGTGGTTTCAGCTCAATCACAGAGTAGGGGTTAGCTGTATCCCCACTCGTCCAGCAAGACAACAGCTATGTGAGTTTCACCCATATGTTCCTGGCTTCATTTAGTCATGAGATTACTGTTCCTAGATATTCAGTACAGAAGCCCCATCCTTACCTTAGCCCGGGCAAAATATCATGTTATTATTAGAAGCTTACGGTGTTGCCTGTTCTCAATAAATTGTTACTTTTTAAAAATTTATTTTTATATGCTTCAATTCATTAATATTTACACAAATATTCATTGTATTTCCTATTCAATCAGTGACAGAACATTAAAAAAAATATATCCCCCTATTTAAATACAACCATTAGACTTTTTTTCCAAGAGTATCTCCTTGATTACATTACATTAGGGGTAGGGAGAGAGAGATATTATTCCAAATTAGTGGATTTTTATTATTATTCCATTGCAATAACCCATTGAGAAATTTCCCATTTTGGCAACAGAGATTTCATTTATTATTCACTTTATTGACATTGTATCATATTTCCATACACTACCATTTATATATAATTGTATTCACCCACCATAATATTTCTCATTGTAATCTACTGTGGTTCTATGCAGTTATTTTTATATATAAAACACGTCTAACTTACATGCCCTGTATTCCCATAATGCCACAGTTAGAACAGATTCATTGATGTTATTTTTTAATTTGAAAAAACAAATACCGTTGATTTTACAACAAATATTTTTTGGTGTCTATTGCATATCTACATATTTGATCTTGATATTTTTGAAAACCCATACACTGGATCTTGATAGTGAAACAACACCCCTTCATGACATGATATGCTTAGCATTTTTAATGAGAATAGTGTAAATTAAAATTACACTAATGCAAATATCAAAAACATACAACCATTATATGAAGGTGTTTGCACAACATTTTTTTCTGATTTTGTGATAGTGATTTATATATTCTCACGTTTTCTATTGGTTTCCATCTGCTTTGTTGCATTACATAGAACTAGCAAATAGCAATGACTTTACAAAAGTATAAATATACCTTTAATTAATGTAGACTACTGTAGACTACTCTATAAGTACGTCTAAGTTCCTTTGAAAAACATCTTTAAATAGTGTGAAAATAAAACGTAAGAGGCCAGTTTTGTAGTTTATGAAGTCCTTTATAAGCAGTTAAATTGAATTTACCAGAGCTTTAAACATTGGTTAACATTTCCATTGGTATTATCACGCTACTCCATTATGCTACTCATAATAATGATAGTGTTCCACTTGTATTTTTGGCCCCAGTGCATGTAATTATATGTACTTTAAATACAGATCTCTTACTAGGTCAAAATGTTATATAGAATTCTTCAGAATTAAAATATGTGTTTGCAGTGGTTTAGTCCCAGTTCTACTTGTAATTTGCTGTGTAATATATTAATTATTCATCATATCTAAAAATGAATCAATCCTCAATGTTCCAAGAGTGCTCAGCTTCATTAATTATTGGCAATGTAACTAAACAACTAATTAGTGTTACATATTTGTTGCTATAAATTTGTATAAATTACCAAATGAAATGTCTTCACTCATTGACTATCAACACTGCACCTCTCCATATTTTCTTTTTGTAACATGTATTCTCAAGCAGTGCACATTCCTAGTTAATCCAAAGAATTGGACATTAGAAATAATAATTATCAGCAGAAATATAGTGCAATAACATATTTAAATATTGACTCAAATACACACACACACACATATATATATATATATATATATATATATATATATATATATATATATATATATAACACAACTGTTATGCATTTAACATTGGTAAGAGTTCATATAAGTTATATAAGTCATATAAGTTAACTCTCTAAAAGACCAAGATATCAAACATAAGTAGTATAAGCAAAATAATGAACTGTTGTTGGTGAAATGCCTTTTGTGAGTTCAAAGTAGAATTAACATTGTGTTAGTACTAAGACTTCTTATGCAAAAAACAGTGAAAATAAAAGTACTTGTCTCGGGGTCTTTATGCATAGTCCTAATTGTATAATTGGTAAGTATTAGTACTTATCTTAGGCTTTTTGTGTGGTGCAGGTAGTCAGCTGAACAAGCGTATGTTTTTACAAGTTCATTCACCAAGTGGGAGTAGCCAATCCATTACACCTCCTCTGCTAGTCTGATACAACTAAGTACAATATACTGTAATGGACAACTTCTGTGTGCACTCCTGGTTAGGTGAGTAAGCCCTCCAGACTCCGCCGCAGGTAATGTCCTCAGTAGATGGTCAGCATCCTTCATCGCAGTGGGGTATAACCCTCCTTACCGGCACCGGAACCACTTCTGTCACCAACTCGTACGTCGCCTACGATAGGCTGCAGATCCTGGAGAAAAGGTTGGCAAGTATAGGCTGCACCAATCAGCCAAAGGAAGGACTTAAGGCTTCAGCTAGTTGTGGCGGTCTTCCCAAACCGTTCAATTAATAACAATATATATGAGCCAAAACTGCACTGAAGCCAAAAGCTTAAATAATGCTCAGTTTAGTGGCCATGCCAAAGAGGTATGAAGGTTGACAGTCAGGTGTTTTTGATTGTCAACCTTCATACCTGTTTAGCATGGCCATTAAACTTACTGTTAGGTAAGTGAAATTCATTTATTACTGAGTTGGGGGTTAACCTTCTCTGAACAAAAAGGTCTTGATGAAACAGTCTTAGACTGAGAAACGCATCGCTTTTATCTTATAATATTTTATTAAAGTGATTTTAACTATCTACAAAACACTTGCTGCCTGACTTCTGGTTATTTGAGGATATTTTTGGCCTTCTGTAAGGTCAGAAGGACTGTTGTATCCTGATTGCCTTGGTACTAAGTATGTTGGGTGACTGAATTGATCCCAGCTTGCCTCACTAGCATCAATGGAGATACTACAACAAATGTGAGTTTAAGTTTTTCTACCTTTGGTTGCTGACAACTCAAGCCAAACAATACTAGGCCATATTGGCACTTTGTGTTTCCATATTTCCTTATACAGATTCTACATTACCCTAGGAGGTCGGTCTGCTGGGTGACTGTTATAGATCCCAGACTGTGTCAATAGCACCACCAGAGGTGCTTTAATACATGTGAGTGTATCTATTTACCATTTATATATCTATCATCTGGAACCTACAATATTGGGCCATGTGGCGCATCTGTTTCTGCTTGTTGTTCTACAATAGGAATTAGGACTGATAAAATCCTATTAGCTGATTTGAACAGCCAATAGGATTTTAACTGATTTGAACAGCCAATAGGATTTTAGCAGCCCTAATTACTATTGGCTGATTCAAATTTTTCAGCCAATAGAAATGCAATAGTACCCCAAGTATAAAAGGCGTACCTTGCATTTCAATCCTCAGTGTGCAGCAGACGATCACATGAAGAGGGCCTCCACGTCAGATCGATAGACCTCCGCCTTGGACCTCCAACTTGGAACTTCGCCTGGACCTCCGCCTTGGACCTTTGACTGGACCTCCGTGCATCTCTGCTCCGCCTCTGCAGGGATTAAGAAGATGCTGGTGCCACGATGGATGAAGATGGAGCCACCTGGATGAAGACCTCTCACCGCCTGGATGTCCAGACTTCAGGAACTGTAAGTGGATCTTTGGGGGATAGTGTTAGGATTTTTTAAACATTTTTGGGTGTGTTTTTTTTTTAGTTTAGGGTTTGGGCTTTTCTTAAAAGAGCTAATTGCCCTTTTCAGGGCAATGTAAAAGAGCTAAATGCCCTTTTTAGGGCAATGCCCATACAAATACCCTATTCAGGGCAATGGGTAGCTTAGGTTTTTGTTAGAGTTAGTTTTTTTTATTTTGGGGGTTGGTTGGGTGGTGGGTTTTACTGTTGCTTTTTGTATTTTTTTTACAGGTAAAAGAGCTGTTTAACTTAGGGCAATGACCTACAAAATTTTAACGGCTATTGGTAGTTTATTGTAGGCTAGATTTTTTTTTATTTTGGGTGGGCTTTTTTATTTTTATAGCGCTATTAGATTAGGTGTAATTCTTTTTTATTTTTGATAATTTCGTTTGTTATTTTTCATAATTTAGTGTTTCTTATTTGTTGTAATTTAGTATTTTCTATTTTTTGTAATTAGATATTTTGTAATTTTCAGAATAGTGTTAGGGATTTTTTAATGTGTATATTAGTTTTCTTTAATTGGTAGTTAGTTTAATAGTTATATTAGTTTAATTGTTTGTTTAAACTTAGTTTTTTTAATTTGACAGGTAAGTTTTAATTTAATTTAAGATAGGGAAATTGTATTTGTAATATAAAGTTAGGGGGTGTTAGCTTTAGGGATTACTAGTTTAAATTTGTTTATTGCGATGTGGGGGGCTTTTGGTTTAGGGGATACAATTTTAATTTAGTATATTTCGTTGTGGGGGGCTTGCGGTTTAGGGGTTAATAGGTTTATTATAGTGGCGGCAGTGTTAGGGAGCAGCGGAATAGGGGTTAATAGATTTATTATAGTGTGTGCAATGTTGGGGTGTGGGGGAATAGGGTTAATAACTTTAGTATAGTGGCGGCGATGTCGAGGAGCGGCGGAATAGGGTTAATACATTTTATTAGTGGCGGCGATGTCGGGAGCGGCAGATTAGGGGTAATAACTTTAATATTGTATTTGCGATGCGGGAGTGCCTCGGTTTAGGGGCTAATAGGTAGTTTATGGGTATTAGTGTACACTCATAACTACTGCTCTCAGATTGCGGAACAGATATTGACAGTATAGGCTGCAACGCAAGTTTTTTAGCCTCACCCCAAAACTTGAAATGGCTGCACTATGGAAGTCCCATGAAAAAACTTAATTTTTACGTGTGCGGGGCTGATGTTGCATTACAGGCTAAAAGGCTTGGGATACAGCTATACAGACAAGACTTGTAATTGCTGCAGTGCTGTTTTAATGCTGAAATGACCATTTTTTTCAGCGTTAAAATCCGAATGCTAAACTTGTAATCTAGGTGAAAGCTTGTTACTAAATAGATGATAGATAGATAGATAGATAGATAGATAGATACATGATATATCGATAGATAGATAGATAGATAGATAGATACATGATATATCGATAGATAGATAGATAGATAGATACTGCAGATAGATAGATAGATAGATAGATAGATAGATAGATAGATAGATAGATGATAGATAGATAGATAGATAGATAGATAGATACATGATATATCGATAGATAGATAGATAGATAGATAGATAGATAGATAGATACTGTAGATAGATAGATAGATAGATAGATTGATAGATAGATAGATAGATAGATAGATACATGATATATCGATAGATAGATAGATAGATAGATAGATACTGTAGATAGATAGATAGATAGATAGATAGATAGATAGATAGATAGATGGATAGATAGATACTGTAGATAGATAGATAGATAGATAGATAGATGATAGATAGATAGATAGATAGATAGATGATATATCGATATATAGATAGATAGATAGATAGATAGATAGATAGATAGATAGATGATAGTATGAAAATAAAATATATGTAGGTAGAGTAAATTAAGGATTAGAATTAATCTACTCTTAATGGATAATTGGCATGTTTTATAGATAACTGACATAGATGTTATTAGCTTAATTTTAAAGATAGCATAGTTTTGATTGATAATGCAAAATAGTAAGTTTTACCTTGGTTTTATAACATTGTCAAATTCCTTGCAACCAAATTTAAGAGATTAATAAAGTCTATGACCTTTACCACTGAACTTACATCATAAAATGATATCTTTGATAATCCCCTGAAGGTCTTAATTATAAAAAAGTATTTTTTTTTCTTCATCAATCACTAAAGGTTAATAATAAAGATGATAAAAGTTATGTTAGATACTGGAGGCAATTATTACACTTTAAGATTCATTGTAGGATACAATATTTTGAGAAGAGGAATGCAATAATATCAGCAACAAAATCATGGAAAAATAGTGTAAATATTAACACAATTCAGAAAAATGCTAATATTAGTCTAGCAGTGCACATTTTATGCTGATTTGAGATATTTTAGAAACTTTAGAGTCAATGGGCCAGATTAATTATGTATCACCTGGTTCATAATGAGGTAGTTCTAACTAATGTAAATAAAAAATGGGCTGAGAGCAGAGTTCCTCCAATAGGGGGTCTGTAAAAATCAAGAACACACAGGGGTGTAAGGTTTAATTGAGATTGATAAAAGTTCTCTAATTTTGTTTGTGCTGTTTTCAGTTTCAAATATCATTGTACCAAGGTTGTCTCATCTTTTCATAAAACCTGTGCATGTGAATTATGAGAGCTTTGAAAACTATTCAAATACACCCAAGGACACTCTTTGTCTAGCCTACAGTCTGATACTACTTGATGACTCATTTTAAATATTATACAACACAAAATAAAATGAAATGGAAACATAGAAACCTAGATGTTGTTGTCATATAATAACCATAAGGTCCATTGTGTCTGAACGTAGATAACCTTTTGCATGTTTCATTAGTTCCCTGTATTTACTATCTCTATTAAAAGTTTATGTCATGAATCAAACCTCTTTCTGTAACATGACTCTGCACATTCCTCTTCAACCTAATCTGTTTACCTTTATATCATGATTGCTTGGTCTGGTGTTGCTCTTTTTATTTATTGCAATACTAAAAGTGAGAGGAAACCCCAAAATCTTATTTCATGATTCAGATAGAACATACAATTTAAGAAAACTTTCCAATTTACTTCTATTATCAAATTTGCTTCATTCCCCCTTGTTATCCTTTGCTGAAAGAACAGTATTTCACTACTGTCAGCTAGCTGAACACAACTAGTTAGCCAATCACAAGAGACAAACGAGTGCAGGCAGCAATCAGCAGCTAGCTCCCACTAGTGTAGGATATGTGCGTATTCCTCCTCAACAAGGGATACCAAATGAACTAAGCACATTTGAGAATAGAAGTGAATTCAAAAGTGTCTTAAAATTACATGTTCTATCTCAATCATGCAAATTTATTTTTGACTTTCTTATCCCTTTAATATAGTTAAAGGTTTCTTTAAAATCATCTGTCTCCTAAATACACCACTTCACAAAGAAAAAAAATCTAAATAAGAGGTCAAAACTAAATTGAACTTTTATTACATTGAGTACTCTGTTGTTATTCAGAAATGAAGAGAATGCCTCTTTCTAAGATAGAGAGCTATCAGTACAAAACTTCCTTTTACTTAATCTCACAAGGGTCTAACATATATTACAGAGCTGACTTTATGGTCTAACCGACATAGAAAGAAGTTTATTAAATCTAGGCTAGTGTTTCCTAACTAACTCACCATAGTACACCTTTTAGAGCTTTGAAAATATTAATATAGGCTTAGGATCATAAAATGTACCCTGTTTTTGTGTGATAATGAGCTACATATTTTAATGTATTAAGGTAGTTTTAGGACCCCATAGAACTCACAACTCCATGCTAACAATCAAATAGTGTCAAAAACACACAATTTCAAGCCCCTGGCCCAGACGGATTCACAGCTAGGTTTTACAAGACTTTCTTACCTCAGATCCTCCCTATCCTCGGTAAGTTCTTCCGAGACGTACTATCAGGTACCCCTCTAGCAACTGAATTTCTAGAAGCTACAATAGTTACCATTTTAAAACCGGGTAAACCCCCTGATTTGTGCAGCAGCTATCGACCAATCTCATTGATAAACACTGACACCAAAATATATGCCAAACTCCTTGCCAATAGGGTTGCAAAAGTTATTCCCTCCCTTATAGCGAACGATCAAGTTGGTTTTATCCCGAATAGAGAAGGAGTCGATGCAACTAGACGAATCCTGGATATTCTACATCTTGCGGACTACCGGCAAATCCCCTTCCTGGCCCTGTCACTAGACGCAGAAAAAGCGTTTGACAGGGTCAGGTGGGAGTTCCTATGGGAGGCTATGACCATTTTTGGTTTTCCTACCTCCTTTGTAGGTGCGGTTCAAGCTCTCTATAACCGCCCCACGGCTACTGTTCGCGGGGTGGGGTTCCAATCTCCCAAATTCACGATTGCAAATGGTACCCGACAGGGCTGTCCCCTATCCCCACTGTTGTTTGCCCTCACTATAGAGCCCTTAGCTCAATCTATCAGATCAGACCCTCAGACATTAGGATTAACAATAGGTCCACATACCCATAAAATTTCCCTCTATGCAGATGACATCACTCTCTTCCTCACTTCTCCTGACACTTCTCTCCCTGCAGTCTTTACTCTCCTCGAGAAATTCGGTTCACTATGCTTCTATAAATTGAATGTAACTAAAACTGAGGCCCTTCCCATAAACATCCCTCCGCAAACCCTCTCTATACTACAGTCCACCTATCACTTCCAATGGAAATCTTCTTCGCTTAAGATTCTAGGAGTTCACCTCAGCCCAGATCCCCTGACCACGATATCACAGAATTATACCGATAGACTTCCGGAATTTAGGAAGTTGCTAGATTCATGGGAGTTTAGGGAGATCTCTTGGACAGGCCGTATTGCCGCGATAAAGATGTCCTTCCTCCCCAAGGTCACATATCTTTTTAGATCTATTCCTTACAACATCCCGAGACCACTCCTTAATAGATTTCAAAGTCTAATCACTTCGTATGTCTGGAGAGACCGTCGTCCTAGGACCTCGGGCCGCACACTCGAAAAACCGATCTTACAGGGAGGCCTTGCTCTCCCGAATATGATCACATATTACAATGCCGCAAGACTCTCACATATCCTTCGCTGGAATGATCCTGAGAGACATCTCTGCTGGTACTCTCTAGAATCCTCACTATTGCCCTCAAATATAACCCTCCCCGACATAATCTGGATCCCCCCCCATCACAGACGAGACGTTGATGGCCTGCATCCTATTTTCAGACACACACTCCGATTTTTGGACCAAATCAGACACCACTCAGACATCTCCCCCCACCCCTCTCCAGCCATGACAATCTCTGCCGCTTTCTTCTGCCTTCCAGACTCCCACCATGACCTATGGCCACAGGTACACGCACTACAGGTCTCCGACCTCTATGAGCTAGACACATGGCTCTCACACCCAGCAATGTGTGCGAAATTTCAACTTCCACCTAAATTACACTTTGAGGGATTCCGATTGAGCACTCGCTTACGCACTTGGGGTTACCCTAAACAAACTCTACGCCCTTTAACCACATGGGAGAAAGCATGGCGGGGAGCTCACGCTCTCCGACATCTCCTGACCCTTCACTACAACTTACTTATTAACCCGGCTCCTTCGCAAAAAATCTCACAGCATCAGGCCTGGGAGAGAGAAATCGGTCTCACCCTTACTCTAGAGGATTGGCATGCCAGAATTAAAACAACCAAAAAGATCCTCCATTGTGCCACACTGTGGGAACTACATTATAAGATTTTGGTCCGTTGGCACCATGTACCAACCATCCTACACAAGATCTATCACTCCCAATCTCCAGAGTGCTGGAGAGGATGCAAGATGCTTGGTTCTCCACTCCACATATGGTGGTCTTGCCCAATAATTCAGCCATTATGGAAGAAAGTATTTACACTCCTTCGGGCATTAGGCCTCACCCCCCCATTTACCCCTGAGGTTGCCCTTTTACACATGCGAATGTCTGACCTTACCACCTCTGGAGAAGCACTCACGATGTATGTCCTCATGGCCACAAAACTGACCCTAGCTAGAGCTTGGAGAGAGGAGAGGTCGCCAACTCTCTCTCAGGTAATCTCATCTACACATTACATTGGCCAAATGGAACAATACTCGTTCAGAGTACTTGATAGCACTAATGCCTTCTATGAAATTTGGCTCCCATGGCTCACTAGGTTCCCCAACTGGTCCTCAAGCCCTTAAACCACACCATAGACTCATTAATCATCTTCTGCTTTCCCGTTCCTTCACACCCTCTCCCCTTTTTTTTTTTTTTTTTTTTTTTTTTCTCTCTCTCTCTCCTCTCTCCCTGCTTCTCTTCTCCTCTCTCTTCCCCTCTATAACCCATTATGTCCGTCTTATATAAATCCCAGTATTCTATATCTCTATCATGTTGAGTACCAATATCATCTTTAAACACAGACTCAATATCTAAACCTGTATTTACAAAGCGTTACTCCCAGAAAAGAGACCCATTTACCGTATAGACTTGCTTCCATCCTTATTTCCATGTTTCTTATTCACTCTTTCTTTTTTTTTGTTATATAAAAGTATGCAATATTTGACATTTAATTGTATTATTCAATGACATTACATTGTACCTCCAATTTTATATCTGTTGGCATACTGTTGTTTAATATGTTGTCTCAATAAAAAAATTTAAAAAAAAAAAAAAAAAAAAAAAAACACACAATTTCTCTCCACCACCAGTTCATTACTATATATTTTTAGTTGGGCCCTTATTGCTCTTAAAGGGACAGTTTAGTCAAAATTAAACTAACATGCAATATTAAACAACTTTCCAATTTACTTTTATAATCCAATTTGCTTTGTTCGCTTGCTATTCTTTGTTGAAAGTTAAACCTTATTCTAATTTCTAAGACCCTTGAATTAGTGCAATTTGACAGTTTTTCCCTAGAAAGCTCTAGGTTATGTGTGTGTCTGTTAAAAGAACGGACATAAGAGGGCATTCTGCAGAGGTAATCACAGAGGTAAAATGTATATTAATATAACCTGGTTATGCAAACCTGGGAAATGGGTAATAAAGGGATTATCTATCTTTTTAAACAATAACAATTCTGGAGTAGAAAGGGCAAGAAAGAAAGTAGATATGAGCTGAAAAGGTTTGCTTAAAGTTATTTTATTTTTTTTACTTTTCTTTTATGTATTCAGCTATTTACAAACCACATAAATGTACTTTATAAATAATGCATAATCTTGCTTAATACTAGGCTGCTGGCTTTGTTCAGAACTGTACTTTATTGCACTAATGCTATTATGAAGCAGAATTAGAACAGCGTGTTACGTGAAGACGTGAAATGTGAAACAATTGTCAGAAGATGACAGACAACTAGTTTGCATATGGAAGGACAATAGCAGGATTATTGTCACAATCCTATGGAGACAGATACATAATTTGGCTGCATGCCATGCATCTACAAACTTAAATGGCGTACCATAGCAACAAATTATTTCTGGGCAAATTGAGGGTTAAAAAAGTAATAAACTATTAAAATAATGGGAACAAAACATAAATGTTTAAAGCGACAGTCTACTCAAAATTCAACTTTCATGATTCAGATATAGGCCCCTATTTATCAAAGGTCTTGTGGACCTGATCCGACAGTGCGGATCAGGTCCGAAAGAACTCGCTAAATGCGGAGAGCAATACGCTCTCTGGGTTTAACATTGCACCAGCAGCTCACAAGAGCTGCTGGTGCAACGCCGCCCCCTGCTGACTCGCGGCCAATCGGTCGCCAGCAGGGAGGTGTCAATCAACTCGATCGTATTCGATCGGGTTGATTTCCGGCGATTCCTGTCCGCCTGCTCAGAGCAGGCGGACAGGGTTATGGAGCAGCGGTCTTTAGACCGCTGCTTCATAAGTTGTGTTTCTGGCGAGTCTGAAGACTCGCCAGAAACACGGCCCTTCAAGCTCCGTACGGAGCTTGATAAATATGGGCCATAGCATGCAATTTTAAACAGCTTTAAATTTAATTTATTTTTATCATTAAATTTGCTTTGTTCTCTTGGTATTTTTTGTTGAAAGCTAAACCTAGGTACGCTAATATGCTAATTCCTAAGCCCTTGAAGGACCCTTTTTATCTCAGTGCATATTGACAGTTTTTCACAGCTAGACAGCGCTAGTTAATGTGTACCATATAGATAACATTGTGCTCACTCCAGCGGAGTAATCACAGAGGTAAAAAGTATATTAATATAATTGTGTTGCTTATGCAAAACTGGGGAATTGGTAATAAACGTATTGTGTATCTTTTTAAACAAATACAATTCTGGAGTAGATTGTCCCTTTAAGAATTGTGTGTCTCATTTAATCCAGAAATTTAAATAATACATTCCTGCTCTTTTCTTTAAATATATTGATTTAAACCATTTACATTTTATGAGGGAATATTTTGTTGATGATTGTTAATGATAAAAAAAGTACTCACAAACAGAAAATAAATATTAAAATGTTTAAGTTAGTTAGAAAAAGGTTACTTGCTTCCTAGCTGTAGCTTCAATAAAAATATGTAATGCAATTTTGATGTTCAAGGCACTGACACATTGTTATATTTTGTTTACAAGAAAATTATGGGCCTTTGATTGAACCAATCACTGTAGTCTGTCTGCTTGCCTAGACCTTTGACACTCTAATTGAAGAATCACAATGTGCACCTTCAATGCTGAATTCCAAAGACTTTTTGAAGAGGTTACTCAAGAGTATTTTGCTTTTCTGATTCCAAACATAAAATTATACCTGACAACCACAGCTCATTGATGTCCTTTTCATTTGTACGGAATATATATCAGGAATCGCAAAATACATGGTGTAGATATTCAAGGACTGTTTGAGCCAAAGGCATCTTTTTGAATGCTACTATGATAACAATAGAATTATGTAGTTGTCGGATTTAATTATTAGAAATCTCCCCAAGATTTTGACTTAACTGTTCTCTTTCACTAAGGATATCCCTCTTACTTTGCTTAATGCTGATATTCTTTATTTAATATTAACAGAATAAAAAGAAAGTGTGTGTATATGTATGTGTTTGTATATGTGTGTGTGTGAATGTGTGTGTATATGTGTGTTTGTGTGTGTGTGTGTTTGTGTATGTGTGTGAATGTGTGTATACGTGTGTTTGTATATGTGTGTGCATGTATGTGTATGTGTGTGTGTGAATGTGTGTGTATATGTGTGTTTGTGTGTGTGTTTATGTGTGTGTGTGTGTTTGTGTATGTGTATGAATGTGTGTATACGTGTGTTTGTATATGTGTGTGCATGTATGTGTATGTGTGTGTGTTAATGTGTGTGTATATGTGTGTTTGTATATGTGTGTGTATGTGTGTGTGTGTATGTATGTGTTTGTGTGTTTATATGTATGTGTTTATATGTGTGTGTGTATATATGTTTGTATGTGTCTGCGCGCGTGTGTGTGTAAAACAAGAATAAAATACATCAAGTACTAAAATAAGTATATATTTAATAATTTCCAGTTCACTATTGAAACATTTAACTGTTAAAATGCTGAGTGGTACGATTGCTAGAAGTAGGTGTGCCAAGGTTACCAGCAGTAGGGAGGCCAGTGCCATATGGGTATGGGGGGGGGGGGTTACACTTACCTTTAATAGTGATCAGAGAACTAGGAAGTTGGGGTATAAAGGGAAAACAAACCATCCCTCATTAACTTACCCTGGATATGTCCTTGAAATAACTCCCCTTTTATTATTATCCATCTGCAATGTTAAAAAACAGCAGAATTTTTGTCTGCTTTTGTATACTTTTATCACCCTTTTACTTTTATTTTTTGTACCAAGGATTTTATCAAGCACACCTGCTGTAGGGCAGAAACAGTACATTCTACCATATTTCTAGAAACCCTCTAAGATGATGCTTCACTCATATGCTGTCAAACCACACCAATGTAAACATAGAATTGTAAAAACAATAACTTGGTTTTGCTTGATCACTAATAATTGAAACCTCTTCGTAGCGCTCACCAGGGACATGGAAAATTAGACCCAAGCAGTAAGCTTCTGATTTGTTGCCCAAAAAAACAAAACTGCACAAGCTGATGGTTGGACAACACATTTGAAAATATAAAAATACATAAAAATTGCTGATTTAAATATTGCAAACAGATGATTTAGATGGTAGGGTGAATGCATTAAAACAGGTTTTATTTGCATTAGCACTGTTAAATTATTTCTTATAGATTAGTATTGCTTCAAACTTTCGAAAAAGAGTAAATATCTTGAATTGATTGTCTTTTTAATATTATGTTAGTCCAATAAAAAAGGGTTTCATTGCATGTTATTCTGACATTTTATATGAAGAAAGGGATTATGGCCTCTAGTTATCAAGCCGTCAACCTCAAATACGCTGGAATTCCGCAGCGTATTTGTGGCGAGGCTGATTCGCCTAAGTTATCAAGCCCTACAGACCGGCAAAAGTAGAATATAGTGACGTAAGCTTCGATCCGCCGGACGCAGTCCGACACAGATCGATTCTTACGTCACACCAGGTACACTCAGCACTTTTCCGGCCCAGCGTACCTGGTTTTCAATCCACCGCCCTGTAGGCGGCGGATCCCATAGGAATCAATAGGAGTCTGACCATAGCGAAAGTTCTTGTTCGCTGCTGCCCGATATCCCATTGATTCCTATGGGAGCTGTCTACACCTAACACCCTAACATGTACCCCGAGTCTAAACACCCCTAATCTGCCCCCCCTACACCGCTGCAACTAAATAAATGTATTACCCCCTAAACCGCCGCTCCTGGACCCTGCCGCAACTATAATAAATATGTGAACCCCTAAACCGCCGCTCCCGGACCCCGCCGCCACCTACATATTAACCCCTATCCTGCCCCCCTATACCGCCGCCACCTATAATAAATTTATTAACCCCTATCCTGCCAATCCCGTACCCCGCCGCAGCTAAATAAATTGTTTAACCCCTAAACCGCCGCTCCCGGACCCCGCCGCCACCTATATTAAACTTATTAACCCCTAATCTGCCCCCCCTATACTGCCGCCATCTATTTTAAAATAATTAATCCCTAAACCTATGTCTAACACTAACCCTAACACCCCCTAACTTAAATATTATTTTAATAAATCTAAATAAAAATTACTCTTATTAACTAAATTAATCCTATTTAAAACTAAATACTTACCTATAAAATAAACCCTAATATAGCTACAATATTACTAATAATTATATTGTAGCTATTTTAGGATTTATATTTATTTTACAGGCAAATTTAAATTTATTGTAACTAGGTACAATAGCTATTAAATAGTTATTAACTATTTAATAGCTACCTAGATAAAATAAAGTCAAATTTACCTGTAAAATAAAAACTAACCTAAGTTATAATTACACCTAACACTACACTATCATTAAATAAATTATTACTATTTAAAACTAAATACTTACCTGTAAAATAAACCCTAAGATAGCTACAATGTAATTAATAATTACATTGTAGCTATTTTAGGATTTATATTTATTTTACAGGCAACTTTCTATTTATTTTAACCAGGTACAATAGTTATTAAATAGTTATTAACTATTTAATAACTACCTAGCTAAAAGAAATACAAAATTACCTGTAAAATAAATCCTAACCAAAGTTACAATTAAACCTAACACTACACTATCATTAAATAAATTAAATAAATTACCTACAAGTAGCTACAATTAAATACAATTAAATTAACTAACTAAAGTACAAAACCCCCCCCCACTAAATTACAGAAAATAAAAAAAAGATTACAAGAATTTTAAACTAATTACACCTAATCTAAGCCCCCTAATAAAAACACTACCCCCCTGAAGTTCTCCCTAACTTGAGTCGTGTTCACCCAGCCGGGCCGAAGTCATCATCCAAGGGGTGCTGAAGATGTCTTCCATCCGATAGAAGTCTTCATCCAAGGGGCGCTGAAAAGGTCTTCCATCCGATAGAAGTCTTCATCCAGGCCGCGTCTTAAATCTTCATCCATCCGGAGCGGAGCGGAGCCATCTTCAAAGCTGCCGACGCAGAGCCATCCTTCTTCACCGACGCCTACTCGCCGAATGAATATTCCTTTAAGTGACGTCATCCAAGATGGTGTCCCTCGAATTCCGATTGGCTGATCGGAACAGCCAATAGAATGCAAGCTCAATCTGATTGGCTGATTGGATCAAACTGATTTCTAAGCCATTGAAGGCCGCCTCTTATCTCACTGCACCTTGACAGTTTTGCATAGTTAGACAGTGCTAGTTCAGTGCCATGTAGATAACATTGTGCTCACCCCCATGGAGTTATGTATGAGTCAGCACTGATTGGCTTAAATACAAGTCTGTCGAAAGAAATTAAATAAGGGGGCAGTCTGCAGAGGCTTAGATACCTACAGCTGTAAAAAGTGTATTAATATAACAGTGTTGGTTATGTAAAACTGGGAAATGAGTTATAAGATTATCTATCTTTTTAATTCAAGTAGACTGTGCCTTTAAGGTCTATCCCACTGTATTTCTGATGAAGGACATGTAGCTTAACCATTAGCTACTTAGTAGTATGGCTTAGTAGTATGGTATTAGAGGGAGACAAATGTAGCCACCAATCAACAAGCGCTATCCAGGGTTCTGAGTCAAATTTGGGCTGGCTCCTTAGCTTAGATGCCTGCTTTTTCAAATAAAGATAGCAAGAGAACAAAGAAAAAATGATAATAGGAGTAAATTAGAATGTCACTTAAATTGCATGCTCTATCTAAATGATGAGATGGGATTAGTATCCATTTAAGCAAAGTTATCCTAGAAATCTTTATGTATTTATTTAATTTACAGTTGAGAAACCCATTTTTAACAGAATTAAAATCTAAACATATACTACTCATTCTCTTAAAATTATGCCACACCTCACAGCAGTTGTTTCTATTACAAAGACAAGGAGTCTGTAAAGATCTAGCTGATGGTTTAACACTCTCTCTGTCTTCCTACACTCTCTCTGTCTTCCTTAGATTTAGCCTTTTATTTACAAGGACCAAATAAACAATTCCTTCTCTTGTTTATTGCTTTTGAAGCATTGATTTCTAACAAGGAAACCAAAACTGTTGTGTAAAAATGTTTTACATTGATTGCTGTAGAATCTTATAAACATTTCAATAAAATGTTATTTGAGGTCAGAATTGCTCTTCATCCTAATTAAATGTAATCTTATTTGCTATCAAGCAGCATGCAGTATCTGTGATGCGCTTGCTTGCAGCAGTACAGATGCATAAAATTTGCTGGCCGAATTAAAGGAAATTATGCTTTTGTATTGCCAGATACAGTACCATGAAGTTTTACAAGTTAAATGACTAAAGCAAAGTTTACTATTTCCTGGAAATGTTCTTTAATTTGCCAACATTCTCTTTTTAAAGCGTAAACCATTAAACCAAGTCTTGTGCTATAACAATTAATTGTTATGCCAAATGGCAATCAATAGTTGTTAGATGAATTGAAAAAGAAGGCACATTTACTTGACAGTTACACGTTATAAAGCATCCTTAAACCTCTTAAGGACTCTAAAAGTTATGTTTCATTTGTTTGAAGCACTAAAGCGGGTAACTTATATGAAAGAATGGTAATGGATTCCCTTTATCTCCCAGTCACATCTGTACAGACTTCAATAGGCATTACAATATCTAACAAACAGACATATACAACCAAAAAACTGTAAATATCCCAATAAGTATTTTCTTTTAAATTCTACTTGGTTCTATGTATTTAAAATATATTTTTGTGATTTTTTTTTTCTCCCAGGTATTTTAGTTTACACGTTCTAGCATGAAATTTTAATACTGTTGACCACAGACAACTGTATATTTAACCCCCGCAAAGCGTTCAATACACAGTAGAAATACCGCTTGAGATTCACAGAGAATTGCTTGTCCCAAGGGGAAAATGCGGCTGATCCAATCAGCAGTGCTAGTCGCACGACTCAGATCTTGAACTAGTACTGCTGATTGGATCAGCTGCATATTCTGCTCAGGGCCAGCAGTGTTCTGCGGGTTCTAAACGGTTTAACCTCCTTTGTGGGGTTATACACACAGTATTCTAAGGTCGATAGCCTTAAAATTGCATACTCAAACTGATTAAAGCATGCCAATTTGTTTTACTATATATGTTTATATAGAAGTATTTTGTATGAAAGATTATATTATAATAATTAGTATCATACTCTTCCTATATTTGTTACTTTTTCAAAGTTCATGACTATAATATATTCAAGAATTAAAGGCTTATGTAAAATGACTTAAATATATATTAATATATATTATCTCTGAAATACAAACATTGTTGCAGAACTGTCACATAGTGCTACAGTCATGTCCATGCTTCTGATGCTACCTAGGTATGCTGTGCAAAAATGAAACAAAAACCAAGCACAATAAATCTTATAATAAAAGTACAATATATATATATATATATATATATATATATATATATATATATAAAAGTCCCTATGACAAGTTGTTAGTTGTATATAGAATAGTACAAGTAGAGCAATGTTTGATTACTTTCATTGATGTCATTAGTGAAGTCATATGTGAGATGATCAGTAATTTATGACATATTTGTATAAACTAGTGATGTCACAGACAATACAAAACAAAATATTATCAAAAACATTCAAGTGGGTTGGAAGTATGAATAGTCGGATATTTAAAGGGACAGTATACTTTAAAATAGTTTTTCCCTTAATGTGTTTCCAATTATTTTTTTACCAGCTGCAGAGTATACAATGTATGAGAATTTGTTTTTTAAGGTTTATTTAAGTATATTAACTGGCTGATTTTGTGTTTTGAAGCTACAACCTAATAAAATGAGTTTGAACTTGTGGGTATAATCCGATCTCATTACTTTATCACACTGTGTACATATAAAGGCTTGTTTAATCTTATATCTGTCTATAAACCAAAGACCAATACTTGGAGAGAAAAATTAAAAATTAACATTTTATTACCTTATTTCTTCTATACCCCTGGAAGTGCAATTTCTTCTGCTGGCTGTGTTTACACAGCTTATCTATAGCTTAGGCCAAAGGCCAGAAACTCCCGCCCGCCATCTTGTCTAATTGATTGACAGATGATGATTATTAAACCAACTAATCCTTGTTTCCCCCTTGGGGCGTTCAGGGGGGAAAACAAGGATTAGTTTGTTTAATATCATCATCTGTCAATCAATTAGACAAGATGGCGGACGGTAGGGCTGCGCTTATTGGCGCAGCATTTTAAAGATAAAAATATAAGAAAATAAATAGATTTAAAAAAAATCATGACTTAAACTCCTGCTCATTTTTATAAGTGTATGCATTGCCCTGAGGCTGTACTTTTAACTTGAGCTTCACTTTAACTCAAACACATTCCTTCTGTTTAAAAGGACACAAAAACCCACAATTTATCTTACATGATTCATATACAACATTCAAATGTAAACAACTTTCATATTTACTTCTATGATCAAATTTACTTAATTATTTTGGTATCCTTGGTTGAAAGAGCATCAATGCACTGCTGGCAGTTAGCTGAACACATTGGATGAGCCAATGAGAATAGACTTATATGTGCAGCCATCAATCAGCATCTAACCCCCCGGTAGTGCATTGCTGCTCCTGAGCCTACCTAGGTATGCTTTTCAACAAATTTGATAATGAAAGTAGATTGTAAATGTATTTTGGTTTAAAATGGCATTCTCCACCTGATTCCTGAAAGCTTAATATTGAATTTACTGTCCCTTTAAACAAGCTTACGTAAAAGAAGAATGATAATATATGTTAATATTTTTTTACATAGACATTTATTATTCATTATAATCTGAAAACACATTTAGAGCATCTATCAAACAATACAAGTCATGGGTAAAACACAAAAATAATTATATTAATAACAATTTGTACATACCCTTTTACTAACAATGAACTAAATGTTACTATACATGTGTAAAGCAAAGAAAATGCCAGTTTAGAGCCCCTAGTGTGCTTGGAGCGTATTAAGGACTGAAGACTGGAAGGGATGAGAATGCGAAGTAGTATGTAAGGTGTATGGCAACAATGTTGCAGTTAAGTGGTAGTGACTTACCAGTTGTTTAAGAGCAGTGGTTCTGGAAGTTTCTCCCTATTTCCTATGGTGCATACTGATAGAATTCTGAGTTGCCCACCCTCCCTCCCATGAGATTGGAAAGCAGGCAGAATGAGTTGAATGCTTCCTTGTTTTGCTGTAGTTAGAACAGTTCTGGTAGGGTTAGTCGAGCCAGCCTTTAGTAAGACCATTTGTTTTTAATTTTGTCCTCCACCAGTCTTTTATTCAGCTTGAGCGGCTGTCAAGAGCTGGGCCCCTAATGGGTAGGAGTGATGTTCGCTACAGGGGCGAGAGGTAGCGGGGCGAGAGGGGGTGGAGTGATGGTCAGGCTGGTAGGATTGGTGAGGACACTAGGTGCGGGCCTAAGGTGCCTTTCCTCACTGGTAGGCAGGCCAGGAGAACTACCCCCTTAGCTTGCTATTTGATGGGGCAAAGTCATCCATGGGGCTCCGTCATGTCCAATTTTAAAATCTAGGCTATTACCTCTTAATGTAGGAGTACTGTTAGGGACTCATTTACGCCATGCATATTTAAATATGCCAGTCAGTTAAAAGTTAACCTCCTGAGGGTGAAAGTATTTGATTATAATTTTATATTTAATAAATGCAACCTGTTGGTCTTTCCTCCATCTCTGTTGTGGTGTTAGTTATTTAAAATGTGTTGAAAAGGGGAGTAATAAAGTTTTAGGGTATGTGTCACTTATTTCACTGGTAATCCCGGAATAGGCTATCCAATCCTTATGTAATATTAAAAGGATTATAATGCAAGATAAGGCAGTGGACCATTTCAGAATGTCCATACAAGACTTAGGACTATTGCAAATAAAGGTTTTCACCTTTACAATATCTTCACATTAGAAGCCTCACAACAATATTAATGCAGACATTTTACTTAGAGTTTAAATCCTATATTCTTGAAAGTAGCCTATATTTTAAATAGCTATATTTAAAATGCCTTTGTGAATGTTGATATGACAAAACACAGTTTTTAAAGGCTTAAATGCTAAGTTCTGAATGTAGATTTACTGAGACAAGGGTCAAATCCTATCTTCTTGAAAGAGGTCTTACAGACATATACAGTATATATTTATTATTCTTTTGTAGCGGTTGACGTAGGAAGTTAAAACAAACCTGAAAATACTGAGACATAGAACTTGAAAACTATGTTATTCATAAGATATTTCTTTAAAACGATATTCAAATGTGTATAATATGCAGAAGACAACATGTAAAACACAGATTTTGACATACATGACATTTAGTTTGTTTTTGACTGGTGTTCCCCATTTTAAAAAGTAATCCTCATTGATTAAGCAATTATTTTTAGGGATGTGTGTTTTTGTTGTTGTTCACCATTTGTTAGTGAAACAAATACTAAAAATGCCTGCAGTCTGCAGTATTTGGCTAATTTTGGTGCTAAATTTCTTAAAGTAAAAGTGCAACACATAAATATCTGTATTTGTACTGATATTTGTGTGCTGAACTTTTACTCAAATTAATCTAGTGGCAAAATTAGCTAAATACCGCAGACTGCAAACATTTTCTGCATTCATTTCACTAACCATTACCAAATAATAAAAAATTAACACCCTTCATTAATTTGCATACCTTTAACATACTTATTGTATTGGCTGGGAAAGTTGCTTAATGATTAAGCATGTGTTTTAAGTCAATTGGCTTCCTATGATATTTCAGCCATTCTGAAATGAATTACTACGCTCAGAATGGGAACCTATATCTAACATTTTTACAGGCTTTTTAAAAGTTCAGCACAGAAAAAAATGAAACAGACACTGGGAAAGGGGAACTATATCTTGCAGAAAAAAACTTGCAGCAACACTGAAACTCCAAAAATTGCACTATTCATAAAAATGTGTTTTTGTCAGGTACTTACCTAACCCTGCAGCACATGGAACACTGAAGTATTTCTTATGCAGCATTCCCATAGGCATGCATGAACATTCTTTGCACAAATGTAAAGGGGCAATGTACAATTTTACCTACTCCCCCAGGTGTGGGAGTTTCTATATAAATTCACTCAGCCTTTCATTCTGAACTGAGTTATTGAGTGCTAAACCTTGAACATGCCTGTTGCCTGCTATTCAGCTCACATTTTATTCTGTGTTGCAAACTTACTTTGTATCTGCTTTATCTCCTGATTTCAACTTACCTAGATCTTTCTGTACCTATGCCAGCTCCTCCACCTATACCTGCTGAGTTTCCTGTATCTGCTGTACCAGCTGCACTTACCTGGTATCCCATACTAACTTAACCACTGGTCCCTACTGAGTTTCCTGTGCCTGCTGTACCAGCTGAGCCTGGGCCGGCTTCTCCTCCTTTACTTGTTAGGATTTATTTACCTGCCATTCTAACTTCGGTTGTCTGTTAATCTGTGCCAGCTTCATCTGCTTGCCAGTGTTCTCCTTTTACTGTCTCCTCTTTCGTACCTTGTTGCTGAATTGACCTAGCAGGACTTGACCTTTGGCCTGTCTTTGGACTCTGCTTTTGCTTTATTCCTTGGTACCCTGTTACTGATAAATCTCTTGGTACCTAACCTCTGGCCTTTCCTTAGATTTCATTTATCTTGTTCTATCAAAACCTTTTAACGAATTTTGGTTTCCTTGGGGTCTATTCCTTCATTCTACTTCCACTCACCTAACACAACTCCACTCTAATGTATGTAAAATAATAAAGAAGAAAATACAAAAGAAGGCAACCATGCTGGCTTTAAATTAGCGAGACATGATCACAAAATAAGATTATTCACTGGGGCAATATAATCTTTATGAAATTTTCATGCTTGTTTGAGGCGTAGGTGAATTTTTTTTTACCACACTTTTAGAATTTCCTGGAATGCCCATGTCCAGACCCTAAAGATACTTTCCATTATATCCAGTGAGACTATTTTGCCAGAACATACTTTTAAAACTTTGTAATACTTAATTGCAATTATGATTGAAGGTTAAAAGGATCATACTTTATTTGTGGAAATGTTTCATATCTTATAAGTGTCATTTCAAAACAAAGACGTAACAAGTGAAAGTAGCATGTACCAGATGTAGACCCTCTTAAATGTAC
This sequence comes from Bombina bombina, assembly GCF_027579735.1. NCBI lineage: Eukaryota > Metazoa > Chordata > Amphibia > Anura > Bombinatoridae > Bombina > Bombina bombina. The sequence continues at coordinate 157,256,521 of NC_069504.1, forward strand.
CAGATGTAGACCCTCTTAAATAAAGCTGTTAACATGTGTTAACAGCCCATTATTAGAAACCTTTTTTTTATTTTACTGATGTTTATATTGAAAAACATAATTTATGTAAGAATTTACCTCATAAATTCATTTATTTCATATTGGCAAGAGTCCATGAACTATATACAATCCTACCAGGAGGGGCAACGTTTCCCAAAACTCAAAATGCCTATAAATACACCCCTCACCACACCCACAGTTTAACGAATAGCCAAGTAGTGGGGGTGATAGAAAAAAGGAGTAAAAAGCATCAAAAAGGAACTGGAAATAATTGTGCTTTATACAAAAAATCATAACCACCATGAAAAATGTGGGCCTCATGGAGTCTTGCCAATGTAAAAGGAAATTAATTTATCAGGTAAGTTCTTACATAAATTATGTTTTCTTTCATGTAATTGGCAAGAGTCCATGAGCTAGTGACGTATGGGATAGTAATACCCAAGATGTGGAACTCCACAGAAGAGTCACTAGAGAGGGAGGGATAAAAAAAACAGCCATTTTTCGCTGAAAAAATTAAATCCACAACCCAAAAAATAAGTTTCTCATAAATGAAAATAAAAAAACTTAAAACAAAAGCAGAGGAATCAAACTGAAACAGCTGCCTGAAGAACATTTCTACCTAAAACTGCTTCTGAAGAGGAAAATACATCAAAAGGTAGAATTTAGTAAATGTATGTAGAGAAGACCAAGTTGCTGCTTTGCAAATTTGATCAACTGAAGCTTCATTCTTAAAAGCCCACAAAGTGGAGACTGATCTAGTGGAATGAGCTGTGATTCTCTGAGGCGGGGCCTGACCAACTCCAAATAAGCCTGATGAATCAAAAGCTTTAACCAAGATGTGAAGGAAATGGCAGAAGCTTTCTGACCTTTCCTAGAACCAGAAAAAACAACAAATTGACTAGAAGTCTTCCTGAAATCTTTAGTATCTTCAACAAAATATTTCAAAGCTCTTACAACATCCAGAGAATGTAAGGATCTCTCCAAATAACTCTTAGGATTAGGACACAAAGAGGGAACAACAATTTCCCTACTAATGTTGTTAGAATTCCCAACCTTAGGTAGAAATTTAAATGATGTCTGCAAAACTGCCTTATCCTCATGGAAAATCAGAAAAGGAGACTCACAAGAAAGAGCAGATAATTCGGAAACTCTTCTAGCAGAAGAGATGGCCTAAAGGAACAACACTTGCCAAGAAAGTACTTTAATGTCCAAAGAATGCATAGGCTCAAAAGGAGGAGCCTGTAAAGCCTTCAAAGCTAAATTAAGACTCAAGGAGGAGAGATTGATTTAATGACAGGCTTGATACATACCAAAGCCTGTACACAACAGTGAATATCAGGAAGTTTAGCAATCTTTCTGTTAAATAAAACAGAAAGAGCAGAGATTTGTCCCTTCAAGGAACTTGCAGACAAACCTTTATCCAAACCATCCTGAAGAAACTGTAAAATTCTAGGAATTCTAAAAGAATGCCAGGAGAATTTATGAGAAGAACACCATGAAATATAAGTCTTCCAAATTATAAATCTTCCTAGAGACAGATTTATGAGCCTGTAACATAGTATCAATCACTGAATCAGAGAAACCTCTATGACCAAGCACTAAGCATTTAATTTTCATACCATCACATTTAATGATTTGAGATCCTGATGGAAAAACGATGCTTGAGAAGGTCTGGTCTTAAAGGAAGTGGCCAAGGTTGGCAACTGGACATCCGGACAAGATCCGCATACAAGAACCTGTGAGGCCATGCTGGTGCTACCAGAAACACAAACAATTCTTCCATGATGATCTTGGAGATCACTCTTGGAAGAAGAACTAGAGGCGGGAAGATATTAGCAGGTTGGTAAAACCAAGGAACTACTAACGCATCCACTGACTCCGCCTGAGGATCCATGGACCTGGACAGGTACCTTGGAAGTTTCTTGTTTAGATGGGAAGCCATCAGATCTATTTCTGGAAGACCCCCCATCTGAACAATCTGAAAAAACACATCTGGATGGAGCGACCACTCCCCCGGATGTAAATTTGGATGGCTGAGATAATCAGCTTCCCAATTGTCTACACCTGGGATATGTACCACAGAAATTAGACAAGAGCTGGATTCTGCCCAAGAAAGTATCCGAGATACTTCTTTCATAGCTAGGGGACTGTGAGTCCCACCCTGATGATTTAAATATGCCACATTTGTTATATTGTCTGTCTGAAAACAAATGAACAGTTCTCTATTCAACAGAGGCCAAACCTGAAGAGCCCTGAAAATAGCACGCAGTTCTAAAATATTGATTGGTAACCTCGCCTCTTGAGATTTCCAAACCCCTTGTGCTGTCAGAGATCCCCAGACAGCTCCCCAACCTGAAAGACTTGCATCTGTGTGATCACAGTCCAGGTTGGATGAACAAAAGAAGCCCCTTGAACCATATGATGGTGATCTAACCACCAAGTCAGAGAGACTCGAACATTGGGATTTAAGTATATTAATTGTGATATCTTTGTATTATTCCTGCACCATTGATTCAGCAAACAACGTTGGAGAGGTCTCATATCAAAACTAGCAAAGAGGATCGCGTCCGATGCTGCATTCATGAGACCTAAAACTTCCATGCACATAGCTACTGAAGGGAATGATTGAGACTGAAGGTTCCGACAAGCTGAAACCAACTTTATTTGTCTCTACAGGGAGTGCAGAATTATTAGGCAAATGAGTATTTTGACCACATCATCCTCTTTATGCATGTTGTCTTACTCCAAGCTGTATAGGCTCAAAAGCCTACTACCAATTAAGCATATTAGGTGATGTGCATCTCTGTAATGAGAAGGGGTGTGGTCTAATGACATCAACACCCTATATCAGGTGTGCATAATTATTAGGCAACTTCCTTTCCTTTGGCAAAATGGGTCAAAAGAAGGACTTGACAGGCTCAGAAAAGTCAAAAATAGTGAGATATCTTGCAGAGGGATGCAGCACTCTTAAAATTGCAAAGCTTCTGAAGCGTGATCATCGAACAATCAAGCGTTTCATTCAAAATAGTCAACAGGGTCGCAAGAAGCGTGTGGAAAAACCAAGGCGCAAAATAACTGCCCATGAACTGAGAAAAGTCAAGCGTGCAGCTGCCAAGATGCCACTTGCCACCAGTTTGGCCATATTTCAGAGCTGCAACATCACTGCAATGCCCAAAAGCACAAGGTGTGCAATACTCAGAGACATGGCCAAGGTAAGAAAGGCTGAAAGACGACCACCACTGAACAAGACACACAAGCTGAAACGTCAAGACTGGGCCAAGAAATATCTCAAGACTGATTTTTCTAAGGTTTTATGGACTGATGAAATGAGAGTGAGTCTTGATGGGCCAGATGGATGGGCCCGTGGCTGGATTGGTAAAGGGCAGAGAGTTCCAGTCCGACTCAGACGCCAGCAAGGTGGAGGTGGAGTACTGGTTTGGGCTGGTATCATCAAAGATGAGCTTGTGGGGCTTTTTCGGGTTGAGGATGGAGTCAAGCTCAACTCCCAGTCCTACTGCCAGTTTCTGGAAGACACCTTCTTCAAGCAGTGGTACAGGAAGAAGTCTGCATCCTTCAAGAAAAACATGATTTTCATGCAGGACAATGCTCCATCACACGCGTCCAAGTACTCCACAGCGTGACTGGCAAGAAAGGGTATAAAAGAAGAAAATCTAATGACATGGCCTCCTTGTTCACCTGATCTGAACCCCATTGAGAACCTGTGGTCCATCATCAAATGTGAGATTTACAAGGAGGGAAAACAGTACACCTCTCTGAACAGTGTCTGGGAGGCTGTGGTTGCTGCTGCACGCAATGTTGATGGTGAACAGATCAAAACACTGACAGAATCCATGGATGGCAGGCTTTTGAGTGTCCTTGCAAAGAAAGGTGGCTATCTTGGTCACTGATTTGTTTTTGTTTTGTTTTTGAATGTCAGAAATGTATATTTGTGAATGTTGAGATGTTATATTGGTTTCACTGGTAAAAATAAATAATTGAAATGGGTATATATTTGTTTTTTGTTAAGTTGCCTAATAATTATGCACAGTAATAGTCACCTGCACACACAGATATCCCCCTAAAATAGCTAAAACTAAAAACAAACTAAAAACTACTTCCAAAAATATTCAGCTTTGATATTAATTAGTTTTTTGGGTTCATTGAGAACATAGTTGTTGTTCAATAATAAAATTAATCCTCAAAAATACAACTTGCCTAATAATTCTGCACTCCCTGTAGTCTGTTAGAGACAGAGTCATGGACACTGAATCTATCTGGAAACCTAAAAAGGTGTCTGAGGAATCAAGGAACTCTTTGGTAAATTGATCCTCCAACCATGTCTTTGAAGAAACAACACTAGTTGATTCATGTGAGATTCGGCAGAATGTAAAGACTGAGCTAGTAGCAAAATATCGTCCAAATAAGGAAACACAGCAATACCCTGTTCTCTGATTACAGAGATTAGGGCACCGAGAACCTTTGAAAAAATCCTTGGAGCTGTCGCTAGGCCAAATGGAAGAGTGACAAATTGGTAATTCTTGTGTAGAAAAGAGAATCTCAGAAACCGATAGTGGTCTGGATGAATCGGAATATGAAGATATGCATCCTGGAAGTCTATCGTGGACATATAATGACCTTGCTGAACAAAAGGCAGAATAGTCCTTATAGTCACCATCTTGAAAGTTGGCACTCTTACAAAACGAATCAAAATTTTCATATCCAGAACTGCCCTGAATAAATTTTATTTCTTTGGGACAATGAACAGATTTGAATAAAACCCCAGACCCTGTTCCTGAAACAGAACTGGTATGATTACCCCTGAAAACTCTAGATCTGAAAAACACTTCAGAAAAGCCTGAGCCTTCACTTGTTTGCTGGGACGTGTGAGAGAAAAAATCTCCTCACAGGAGGTCTTACTCTGAATCCTATTCGATACCCTTGAGAGACAACACTCTGAATCCATTGATTTTGGACAGAATCTGCCCAAATGGCTTGGAAAAAATGTAATCTGCCCCCCACCAACTGAGCTGGGATGAGGGCTGCACCTTCATGCAGACTTGGGGGCTGGCTTTGGTTTCTTAAATGGCTTGGATTTATTCCAACTTGAAGAAGGTTTCCACGTGGAACCAGATTCATTGGGGGATGGACTGGCTTTCTGTTCCTTATTCTGTAGAAAAGAATGAAAACGATTAGAAGCTTTAGATTTACCCTTAGATCTCTTATCCCGAGGTAAAAAACTTCCTTCCCCCCAGTGACAGTTAAAATAAACAAATCTAACTGAGAACCAAACAAATTGTTACCTGGGAAAGAAAGAGATAGTAATCTAGACTTAGATACCATGTCAGCATTCCAATATTTGAGCCACAAAGCTCTTCTAGCTAAAATAGCTAAAGACATAGATCTAACATCAATATTGATTATATTAAAAATGGCATAACAGATAAAATGATAAGCATGTTGAAGCAAACGAACAATGCTAGAAAAATCAGGGTCTGTTTTCTATTGCGCTTAGCTTTCCAAGTAAAAAGTTGATGCAGCTGCAACATCAGCCATAGAAATGGCAGGCCTGATAAGATAGCCAGAATATAAATAAACTTTCCTTAGATAAGATTCAAGTTTCCTATCTAAAGGGTCCTTAAAGGTCCTTAAAGGAAGTACTATCTTCCATAGGGATAGTAGTACGTTTGGCAAGAGTAGAAATAGCCCCATCAACTTTTTTTTCCCAAAACTCCAATCTAACTGTTGGCAACAGTATACTCCATCTTAAATAGATAAGAAGATTTGTCAGTGTCAATATCTGAGGTAGGATCTTCTGAATCAGATAGATCCTCATCAGAGGAGGATAATTCAGTATGTTGTCGGTCCTTTATTAGAATTCAGAATAAGAGACAAAGCCTTCTGAATCGCATCAGCAATAAATTCTTTTATATTCACAGGGATATCATGTACATTAGATGTTGAAGGAACAACAGGCATTGTACTAGTACTGATGGATACATTCTCTGCATGTAAAAGCTTATCATGACAACTATTACATACCACAGCTGGAGATATAATCTCTGCTAATTTACAACAGATACACTTGGCAGAACTGTTATCAGGCAGCAGGAATCCAACAGTGGTTTCTGAGACAGGATCAGATCATATAAAGCAAAATGATCAATTTCCTTATATGGCAGTTTCAGGAAAGGGAAAATAAATGCAAACAGCATAGCCCTCTCAGCATAGAAAAAGGCAAGGGGCATATAGGAAGTGGGGATAAAATAAATAAATTATTTGGCGTCAAGTATAACGCACAACGCAAAATGAAATTGTTTGGTGCTAACAACATCCGGAAATGATGCAACTCGCATCATGGCAGACGTAACCTTGTGCAAGGAAACCTGGCGTCAACTAAGATGCTGGAAATGACGAATTTGCTTTACTGAACGTACCTTTGTGCCAAAAAAATTCTCGCGCCAAGAGTGATGCAATAAATATCAGAATTTTGCGGACTCGCAAGTCTAATTTTGCCTGCGAAAATTAATGAAAACAAGTCAATTTCAAAGAAAAGACTATACCCCAGGTAAGAAAAAATAACTTCCTAACCATGTTTTTCCCAATTTTGAAAAAGATAGTCTGCAAAAGGAAATATACATAAACCTGACTTATGACAAATATAGGGTATCAAAATATAAAATGAGAGGGCGCTAAAAGCAAGAATAAATACCACACTTAATCTCTAAAAAATTATAGGTTTTAATAAAAATAATTATACATATATATATAACAAGTAAAAATTACTAACATCAAAAAATTGAAGGGACGTCTCCCTATAAAAAATTAATCTTAAAAGTAAATCTTAAAAATACCACCAATATATTCCAAAAAAAAAATAAAAAATAAAAAAAAAAATTAATTGTTAAAATTTCATTTTTCATCCGTTTGTATAAGGACCATAGAGTATAGTCAAATCGATGTAGGCCACTGGTAATTGCAATAAAATTAATCCGCAAATGTTCAGGGACCAGCAGTTGGTAGTGATCCAAAAAATGATTAACAATGTTGCATAACAATTTTAGTCACTTTGTGGCAGTTCTTAAATAGATAAGTGCCTAAAGTTTAAAGACAGTGTTCCACCTTTTATATGCAATTATCGAAGATACTTGTGTATATATTAAGAAGGGCGCTCCAGGGCGTCTTACCGTTTTCTTCTGTCGGCTAAAAGCAGGCTGCTCAGCTTTTGTGGTAAAGGTTCACCCGTGGTGATTAAGTGACGTTCAAGCTTCCAGGTAAACTCCCACTCAGGTTTAACCGTCTCACAGCAAGCCGCTCTGACTACACTGGTGGCGGTTTCCTCTCGGTGGTTGAGCACGGTTTGTAGCCTTAGTGGTCCGTGTCACTGGCTGGATCTGTACTGACTGAGGTTAACACCTCACTTTGTAACTGTTAGTAACAGCGGCTCCAGGACCAAATTGAAATTCTGGCAGCATAAAGTATCGAAGAATGTCAGTGTGTCCCGCACTTAGCGTATATCACGCGCGGGGTAAAAAGACTAGGTACCTAGTGTCAGTTATTTGCTCTTAGCAGGATAAGCAACTCTCCTTCTACGCGTTTCACCCAGCTGTGGGCTTTCTCAAGATAAAAGTTGCTCCCAGAACAAAGTTTAAAAACCTGCTGCTTCTCTTCTATTGGTCCGAGTTCTAATTGCTTTTAAAGGTGGACTTCATTTTAAGGTGGATTGTCCGTTTCTTCAACATACTTTAAATTTGGCACTTATTTAACCATTTCGGAATGTTTAAAAATATTGTAAATATTTTTCTTAAAGAAATTAATGTTACTTTTAAAACATTTTAAACACTAATATTGTATTTGGTGGTATTTAAAATTGATTGGTGGTATTTGTAAATATGTTAAAAAACTAAATAACATTCACAAAATTGCAGTAATATATTTCAACATAGAGTTTATTATTTAAAAAATAAATAAATAAATTAAAGGATTTGTGGAGGATAAAGACCTTATTTCTCATATTGGCATTATATTTGATTATTGATATAATTACATAATTGTTATCATATGGATTTATGTGTAATCCATATATCATAGATTATTTCTAAATGTATTAGGAATACGCATGATTGGGACAAGGAATTTCTCATAATTGGGAAAATGATAAAAATATAGAAATATAAAAATATATGGCGGTCTAGCATCCTCAAATCATAATATGTGTAAGGATTTATAATGAGTTTATCATAACTATCTCTGAAAAAATGCACAGGTGTCACAGATTTATATTCCTAAAAAAGGGGACAGATCCATTTCTGAATTTAGCCCAGCAGGGTGAAGGGAGTTATACTTATAAATAAATTCAGCTTCTTTTTTGAGGAGTTTATTTTCGAAATTTCCTCCTCTCCAATCCCCTTTTACTATGTGGATACCCCAGAATTTAAAGTGTTCCAAGTTGTTATTATGAATGTCTCTAAAATGTTTATAAAGGTGAGTGTCTAAATTACCTTTCTCAATATTGCATAGGTGTTCCCTTATCCTGTCACGTAACATTCTTGTTGTTTCTCCAAAATACACTAAATTACATGAACATTTTATAACATATATCACTCCCTTCTGTGAGCATCTTATTATATTTTTAATATCTAGCTTTTCCATTTTTTCGGTTATGGTTATGGAGCTGCTCTTCGTACTATATTTGCATGCTCTACATAAATGGCATGGAAAGAAACCCTTCAAATTATGTCCATGTAGGTCTCTATCGGATGAGGTTATTGCATCTCCTTTGAGTTCACTGGGTGCTAAAATTTGTTTGAGGTTTTTGGCTTTTCTAAAAATAATCTTGGGTTTGACTGCTAGTATGTCTCCTATGATTGGATCCTTTTTTATAATGTTCCAATGTTTATTTACAATTTTCTTTATGATTTGGTGATTCTCACTATAATCAGTAACCAGAGCCACATTATACTCATTATTAGTATTCTTGGTCTCATGTTTGTCTTTGTATTGTAATAGTGACCTCCTGTCAGTATCATGTGCTCTTTTTATGGCTCCTTCGAGTTCTTTTTCAGAATAGCCTCTATCATAAAACCTTTGTTGTAAGATGTTAATTTGTGTTTGGAAATCGACATGTCTTGAACAGTTTTTTTTAATTCTGAGAAACTGTCCTATAGGTATATTCTCATTCCACCCTATATGATGACAACTTTTTTTATATCTTTCTAATTTTGCCTGCGAAAATTAATGAAAACAAGTCAATTTCAAAGAAAAGACTATACCCCAGGTAAGAAAAAATAACTTCCTAAACATGTTTTTCCCAATTTTGAAAAAGATAGTCTGCAAAAGGAAATATACATAAACCTGACTTATGACAAATATAAGTACAATACATATATTTAGATCTTTACATTAATACATAAAGTGCCAAACCATAACTGAGAGTGTCTTAAGTAATGAAAATATACTTACCAAAAGACACCCATCCACATATAGCAGATAGCCAAACCAGTACTGAAACAGTTACCAGTAGAGGTAATGGAATATGAGAATATATCGTTGATCTGAAAAGGGAGATAGGAGATGAATCTCTACACCGATAACAGAGTACCTATGAAAAGATTTCCCACAAGGAAAACCATAGAATTCAGTAGGTGATACTCCCTTCACATCCCTCTGACATTCACTGTACTCTTAGAGGAATCAGGCTTCAAAATGCTGAGAAGCAATAACGGGGCAAAATTTGTAAAACTGAATTGTGGGTGTGGTGAGGGGTGTATTTATAGGCATTTTGAGGTTTGGGAAATTTTGCCCCACCTGGTAGGATTGTATATCCCATACGTCACTAGCTCATGAACTCTTGCCAATTACATGAAATAAAATACAATTTGAATATAACTTTTATGTCCATTTAAAGGGATAAATACACATGGTACGCATAATGATGTATTCAAAGCAAAGATTATTCTTAGACGAATATGTAGCTGTATTTGTTACCATTAAATTAGTTGTTTAAATATTGGTGATGTAAGTGTAAATGCTTACACCTAGATTTAGAGTTTTGCGGCCAAAGAGGTGCGCTATCTACGCGTGTTTTTTTCCCTCCGCACCTTTTAAATAACGCTGGTATTTAGAGTTGTCTGAATGGCTGCGTTATTCTCCAAAAAGGGAGCATAATTTTCCGCCACTTCAACTCTCAATACCAGCGTTGCTTATGGTAGTGGCCAGCTTGAAAAACGTGCTCGTGCACGATTCCCCCATAGGAAACAATGGGGCAGTTTGAGCTGAAAAAAAACCTAACACCTGCAAAAAAGAAGCGTTCAGCTCCTAACGCAGCCCCATTGTTTCCTATGGGGAAACACTTCCTAAGTCTGCACCTAACACCCTAACATGAACCCCGAGTCTAAACACCCCTAACCTTACACTTATTAACCCCTAATCTGCCGCCCCCGCTATCGCTGACCCCTGCATTATATTATTAGCCCCTAATCTGCCGCTCCGGACACCGCCGCAACCTACATTATCCCTATGAACCCCTAATCTGCTGCCCCTAACACCGCCGACCCCTATATTATATTTATTAACCCCTAATCTGCCCCCCAACATTGCTGCTACCTTACCTACACTTATTAACCCCTAATCTGCCGACTGGATCTCGCCGCCACTATAATAAATCTATTAACTCCTAAACCACCACACTCCCATCTCGCAACCCCTATAATAAATTTTATTAACCCCTAATCTGCCCTCCCTAACATCTTTGACACCTAACTTCAAGTATTAACCCCTAATCTGCCGACCGGACCTCGCCGCTACTCTAATAAATGTATTAACCCCTAAAGCTAAGTCTAACCCTAACACGAACACCCCCCTAAGTTAAATATAATTTAAATCTAACGAAATAAATTAAATCTTCTTAAATAAATTAATCCTATTTAAAGCTAAATACTTACCTGTAAAATAAATCCTAATATAGCTACAATATAACGAATAATTATATTTTAGCTATTTTAGCATTTATATTTATTTTACAGGCAATTTTGTATTTATTTTAACTAGGTACAATAGCTATTAAATAGTTATTTACTATTTAATAGCTACCTAGTTAAAATAATTACAAAATTACCTGTAAAATAAATCCTAACCTTACAAAGTTACAATTAAACCTACTAAACTAAATTACAAAAAAACAAACATTAAATTACAAAAAATAAAAAGAAGATTACAAGAATTTTAAGCTAATTACACCTACTCTAAGCCCCCTAATAAAATAACAAAGCCCCCCAAAATAAAAAAAATGCCCTACCCTATTCTAAAATAAAAAGTTAACAGCTCTATTACCTTACCAGCCCTTAAAAGGGCTTTTTGCAGGGCATGCCCCAAAGAAATCAGCTCTTTTGCCTGTAAAAAGAAACACAATACCACCCCCCAACATTACAACCCACCACCCACATACCCCTACTCTAACCCAAACCCCCCTTAAATAAACCTAACACTACCCCCCTGAAGATCTCCCTACCTTGAGTCATCTTCACTCAGCCGAGCAGCGATGGACCAAAAGAAGACATCTGGAGCGGCAGAAGTCTTCATCCTATCCGGGCAGAAGAGGACATCCGGACCGGCAAACATCTTCATCCAAGCGGCATCTTCTCTCTTCATCCATCCGACGAGGAGCGGCTCCATCTTCAAGACCTCCGGCGCGGAACATCCTCTTCTCCAGACGACTAGACGATGAATGAAGGTTCCTTTAAGTGACGTCATCCAAGATGGCGTCCCTCGAATTCCCATTGGCTGATAGGATTCTATCAGCCAATCAGAATTAAGGTAGGAAAATCTGATTGGCTGATCCAATCAGCCAATCAGATTGAGATTGCATTCTATTGGCTGTTCCGATCAGCCAATAGAATGTGAGCTATTATTTTAGAATAGGGTAGGGAATTTTTTTTATTTGGGGGGCTTTGTTATTTTTTTAGGGGGCTTAGAGTAGGTGTAATTAGCTTAAAATTCTTGTAATCTTTTTTTATTTTTTGTAATTTAGTGTTTGTTTGTTTTTGTAATTTAGTTTAGTTGATTTAATTGTAGGTAATTGTAGGTAGTTTAGTTAATTAATTTATTGATAGTGTAGTGTTAGGTTTAATTGTAACTTAGGTTAGGATTTATTTTACAGGTAATTTTGTAATTATTTTAACTAGGTAGCTATTAAATAGTAAATAAATATTTAATAGCTATTGTACCTAGTTAAAATAAATACAAAGTTGCCTGTAAAATAAATATAAATGCTAAAATAGCCACAATATAATTATTCGTTATATTGTAGCTATATTAGGATTTATTTTACAGGTAAGTAATTAGCTTTAAATAGGATTAATTTATTTAATAAGATTTAATTTATTTCATTAGATTTAAATTATATTTAGCTTAGGGGGGTGTTAGTGTTAGGGTTAGACTTAGCTTTAGGGGTTAATAGAGTAGCAGCGAGGTCCGGTCGGCAGATTAGGGGTTAATACTTGAAGTTAGGTGGCGGCGACGTTGGGGGGGCAGATTAGGGGTTAATAAATATTATGTAGGTGTCGGCGATGTTAGGGGCAGCAGATTAGGGGTACATAAGGATAATGTAGGTTGCGGCGGTCTGTGGTCGGCAGATTAGGGGTTAAAAATATTTATTAGAGTGACGGCAATGTGGGGGGACCATGGTTTAGGGGTACATAGGTAGTTTATGGTTGTTAGTGTACTTTAGAGCACAGTAGTTAAGAGCTTTATGAACTGGCGTTAGCCCAGAAAGCTCTTAACTCCTGACTTTTTTCTGCGGCTGGAGTTTTGTCGTTAGAGTTCTAACGCTCACTTCAGCCAAGACTCTAAATACCGGCGTTAGAAAGATCCCATTGAAAAGATAGGATACGCAATTGGCGTAAGGGGATCTGCGGTATGGAAAAGTCGCGGCTGGAAAGTGAGCGTTAGACCCTTTCCTGACTGACTCTAAATAACAGCGGGCGGCCAAAACCAGCGTTAGGAGCCCTTAACGCTGCTTTTGACGGCTACCGCAGAACTCTAAATCTAGGTGTTAGTTTCTCTAAAGTACTCTAGATTCTATAAAGTAATAGGTGCCACCATTTTTTAAATACTTTTCTATTTATATCTGCCTTCTGTGAAAAACAATTAGGGAACGATATATAACTCAGGCAATAAAGTAGTGTTTGTGTAAACAAGGCTGCGTGGAAATTCACACAACCTTGTTTGTATTAGTTGGTTTTATTGCCTGTTTTATATCTATTCCTAATTGTTTGCATCAGAACAGTGAGATAAGCTTTAAACTTATAGGGACAGTCTAGTCAAAATTAAACTTTCATGATTCATATAGGGCATTCAATTTTAAACAACTTTCCAATTCACTTTTATCATCAAATTTGCTTTCTTCTCTTGATCTTCTTAGGTGAAAGCTAAATCTAGGTAGGCTCATATGCTAATTTTAACCCCTTGAAGGCTGCCTCTTATCTCAATGCATTTGACAGTTTTCACAGCTAGATGGCGTTATTTCATGTGTGCCATAATGATAACATCGTGCTTAAGCCCGTGGAGTTACTTATGAGAGGGCACTGATTGGCTAAAATGCAAGTCTGTCAAAAGAACTGAAATAAGCACAGTCTGCAGAAGCTTAGATGCAAGGTAATCACAGAGGTATATCAATATAACAGTGTTCCTTTTAGTTTAGACATGGCAGCATCCATAACTTTATAAAAACTCAGTGGAATTTTAAAAAAATTAAAAAAATTAAAAAAAAACAATTTTCAGAGTTAAATTACAGGAAAAGAGGACAAAATAAATAATGAAAGTATATTACGTTTTTTACCTACACATAATTAATAATTTTATGTTACAATCTCATAAAATGTAAAATCCCTTTAACTAAATAAATACTAAGGTTCTGCATTGAAGCTTTCAATAGCAAAAAAGAGGTTAATAGATTTTAGCACTAATAAATAGCCATTTAAACAACACACATGTATTGTAAGTATGAAAACATATCACCTCCTTCTATATTTTTTTCCAAAAACATTTTTCTGATATTAATTTTCTGGCAACCCCTGCATCAAAAACTTTTCTTAAGAAGTATTTTACTGAAACAACGAAAGGCCATTTACCAATACACTTAAGCAGAAGCATTACTTGTAATTTACTTTTTCATAAATGGAAAACTTAGTGCAGTAGAAAGCAGCTTTTAACACGGTTCATATTGTTATCTTTCCAGAGAAATATGACAATTACAGCACACGGCATAAAAGCTTCTTATCCATTAAACTTCTTAAAATTATGAGCCAGTGTTAAGAAAAATTGCATTTTCTGATAATGTATAGAGTATGCTTAAGAAGTTTGATTTAAATGTTAAGATAAACAAATACTCCTTTTATGTACTTAAAGTAAGTAGCTGAACATTGATTTGTTTATCTATTCCAGTTAACCAATTTAAATAACAAATAGCACATTTCCTTCAGGTAAAAATGTTAAATAGGCATTGCTACCCTATTGTTTATTTATTTAAAAGTAATGCTTTTTTAGCCTAATCGTACGTAAGTGTCTGAAGAAAGAAAGAAAATACAAATGTCCTAATCATAAGAATATCACCATAGACAATCAAATCCAGCATATATTTTTAAATATCTATTCCTGAACCAACAACAAATGGCTCCTCAGTTTAGTATTACTCTTCTTCATAATGTCCAGGGAAGCTCGAATCCACAAAATAAAGATAAATAGAATGAGTTCCCAAAGAGTTTGCACCCATTCAACCAAAAGAGCATTTGTGAGGTCAGGCACTAACGTTAAATGAGAAGGTCTGGCTCGTAATCAACGTTATAATTCATCTCAAAAGTGTTCAATGGGTTTAAGTTCAGGGCTATATGCAGACCACTAAAAGGTCCATTACACACCCAGCTTGTCAAATCATGTCTTCATGGACCTCACTTTGTGCACAGGGGCATAGTCATACAGGAACAGGAAAGGCCATCCCAAAACTAATGTCACAAAGTTGGAAGCAAAAGTTATTTGTATCCTGTAGCACAAAGATGACCCTTCACTGGAACTAAGGGGCCTAACTGAAACCCTGAGAAACAGCCCCAGACTATTATACCTTCTCTACCAAACTTTACAGTAGGCACTATGTATTCTGGTAGGTAGTGTTCTCCTGGTATCTGCCATACAGAGATTTTTCCTTTAAGACTGGCAGATAGTGAATTGTTATTCATCATTCCAGAAAATCCATTTACACAGCTCCAGTATCCAGTGGGGGCATGCTTTACATAACTCCAGCATGTTGATGTGAGGCTTGTGTACAGTTGCTTGGCCATGGAAACCCATTTCATTAAGCTCCCGATGCGCATTTTCGAATTCAGTACTGAGTGATGCAACAGGTTATAGGGCTTTCTTACAAGGGTTTAGCAGTCCCAGTCTGTGAGTCTGCATGGTGTACCACTTTGTGGCATGGCTGTTGTTGGTCCTATATGCTTCCACAATAATAGTACTTACAGTTGACTGGGGCAGATCTAGTAGGGCATAATTTTCACAAACTGACTTGTGGCAAAGGTGGCATAACCCCTTATGCCAACTGAACATAGGTTCTATGTCACACAGTACTTTGCCCAGTGTACTGTGTTGACCTAGTATCTATATCCAACACTCTGGTACATGCTGTGGACCCCACTGTCAGGTTTCAGAGTGGAGACTGCAGCCAGGGGCAGTAGGCATCTGCATTAATATGGTAAGGAAGAACTGATCTCCATTTACCATATGAAGGCAGATTGCCAAAACAGACTTACAGTGATGCCATGGGTAGTGTGAGAGAGAAGGAGGGAGGTGGGTGGGCAGCACATCACAGGAGGGGGGAGGTATTACTTTTTAAAAAATAATGATATTTTTATAAACTGGGAACTGGTTAATTTCCCACTTACCACTTCTATTTGTTTTATTTTTTATTGATATTTTACTCCATCAATTGTTCTACAAAAATACTGGTCTATTCTAGGAAAATTATATAAATATCATACTAATGTTCTATTGTTATAAATAACATTTGTAAAAAAAAAAAAAAAAAAGAGTGCAGATTGTAGAAAAAAGTATACTGACAATAGTAATTGCTATCAACAATAAATATTTTCAGATTGTTATAAACTCACCAAGAAAAAGTAATATTTATAAAGTAATTACTGTAGAGTTTTCTAATAAGTTGTGCCTCTAAGCATGGCCAAGGTTAACAATACATTTGAAAGTAACAGTAATTTTTATGTGAGTTGGGGATTTATTCAGCTTCAGTTTATTCCATTCCTGGATATTAAAGGGATAGGAAAGTCAAAATTAATCTTCATGATTCATATAGATCATGTACTTTTAAGACACTTTTAAATTCACAAAGAATATGCACATATCCTACAATAGTGGGAGCTTGCTGCTGGTTGGCGCCTGCACTCTTTTGTCTCTTGTGATTGGCTAACTAGATGTGTTCAGCTAGCTGCCAGTAGTGCAATGATGTTCCTTAAAAAAACCAAAAAAGGATAACAAGAGAATGAAGCAAATGTGCTAATAGGAGTAAATTGGAAGTTCTTTAAAATTGTATGTTCTATCCAAATCATGAAAGAAAAATGTGGGGTTTCCTGTACCTTTAAACAAGTCTCATTGGAATATCTAACACATATTAAAATTATAAAGTGTGTAAATTGCCATTTTTAAAACATTTTGTAGCAATAATGTTTTAAGGATTGGGGATTTTAAATAACATTGTCGATAATGTTATTGATTCATTTCAAAATGTATTAAGCAAAATTTTCTATTGCTTTAGAAATTGGGATGATATATTTAAGTTAAAGTTTTTCTATGGTTGGCTTATCATAAACTCACTTATAACCTAATAATGTTTACAGGTGAATATGAATTTTATTCTGGTTCAGTGGATGATTATTAAGTGATCTAGAAATGTTAGGAACCTTTGAAAATTCAAAGAAAATTACATTGTGGTCTACATAAAAATAGAAGAAATATTTATGGCTAAATAATTATTTTGTGTTTGTGATTGACAATATTTTAGGAATAATCCTAATAATAGCCATGCAACTTTTTATTGCATAGACATTTCCATAGCTAATTGTTTAATAAAAAATGATTTTACCATCCATCTGTATTATGAAACCATTATCATGAAATAATATTAATGAATTCATACTCTATAGACAGCATGCTATTTTTGCCAATTCAGGGTGCATATTATCAACATTTGTTTTACAGTGGATCAGAAATAGTAATATCTGGGATAAAGCATAATGATTTTGCCCTTTGTAGAATTGTTTTACCAACAGAGGGCCAGATTACAAGTGGAGTTTAAATGGTATCTGGTTTTCGCAATCATTTGCACGCAGGTTAAATTGAGCTGGTATTACTACAAGTTGAAAGTAAACACGATCGATTGAGCACAATTCAAGTTAACACTTGTCAGGTTATTGTTGTGTTCTCAGAGCTGTGGTTAATTGTTTTGTGACACAAAAAAGTGTCACAAAACTCATCAAAAATACATTACAAAGTACACTTAAACATATAATAACACCATCTAATAAAGATTATTTAAAAAATTTACAGACATATATACACACACACACACACACACATATATATATATATATATATATATATATATATATATATATATATATATATATATATATATATATGCATTGGAGCCCTTTGTAGTTAAGTAGATAAAAACATTTAATGCATATTTATGCAATATTCATATTTAATAAAGGGTTATAATGTGTATTTACTGTAAATATTTGACATTCCAATGTTCTTCACATAGGAGAATATGCTCTAAGTATTTGTAAGTAGATATTCCTGTATATATCTGTATATATTTATAACTATATATAATCATCTACATATATAGGAATATAGGAATAGATATTCAGTATATTGTTCAAAAATACCATTTTATATATATATATATATATATATATATATATATATATATATAGATAGATAGATAGATAGATAAATAAAAGCAACGTTTCAGGCTGACACTCAGCCCTTATTCATGCTTAAACAAACATTACTGACACAGTGCCTTAAATAGAGCATTTGCAAATTAGAGCGCCAAAATATGGCAAAACAGTGCTGCCACCTAGTGGATATGTGAGAAATATATTTAGAAATAGTCATCAATAGTATTTTTATATAGACATTTTGTAACAAACACTCCCTCTAGTGAAATAATTGATTATTATACAACCCTATACAATTTAAGTGAAGAAAACTTTTTTTAGGGAAAAATATAAATTTTTATAAAATAAAGTGTGTGTATATATATATATATATATATATATATATATAAATAAATAAATAGAACATATTATTCTATGTGCAGAACATTAGAATGTAAAATATTCATATTTTCATGTTGGGTTAGCGCACTTGATAGTATGCGATCGGGTTTGAGCGCGAGTAGGCTGTTAGGGTTTTTTCCACATTTTTTGCTCCATTGACTTCTTCGGAGGAATAGACGCGCGCAAAAAAGTTTACTTCTAGCGTAATTTGCACTCTTGCGAAAGCACTAAATAGCGATCAACTCGTAATCTGGCCCAGAGTAGTGATATGCTATGCAGGCTCTACTAAATTTACTTTGCAAAATAGCAGTTAATAGACATAATAGGTGTCCGGGATCAATTTACTGTCACAATATCCTTTTTTTCTGTTTGATTCTTCTTCATATTCAATAAAGTATCCATGAATTGTTCAAAGGCTAACTGTAAGCAATTTCCTGGCATGTCTTAGAAGATGTAATTTTTCTAAGGTTGTTGGCAGTGCTTATCTAACCTTACTCTGTTTCTGGATCAGCCAGAACCTTTATGGGTACATTTTTGCTCATAGATATTTGAATATATTATTTATATACTTTATTTATAAAGTGCCAATAAGTTCCGCAGCACTGTCTTTTCTTAAAGAGTCAGGGTTTGCACACTCAAAAACAGTGTTAAAATACATCTCAACAATATAAAAAAAGATCATGTTCAACAACTTAAAAATAACAGTTTAGCATAATGCAGAGGAACTCATGTTGCTGACTAACATTATATTCTTCTAATAGCCCTGAAAGTAATTAAATAGAGACAATTAGGGATATTTATCAAGCCATCCCCAAATATGCTGGAATTCTGCAGCGTAATTGTGGCGAGCCTGATTCGACCTAGTTTTCAAAACCTACAGACCGTCAAAAGTTAAAATTTGTGACGTAACATACGATCAGCCAGTCTCAATCTGACACAGATCGATGCTTACGTCAATACAAATTCAGCATTATCTGAAAACTTTTGCAAGTTATCAAATTTCTAACAGGTACGTTCGCCACTATTCCGGCCCAGCGACGTACTTGGTTTTCAATCCGCCACCCTGGAGGCCGCGGATTCCATAGGAATCAATGAAAGTCTGAAAGCAGCGAAAGCTTATGTTCGATGCTGCCAGATATCCCATTGATTTCTATGGTAGAAAATCAGTAAAGTTTACACCTAACACCCTAACATAACCCCTGAGTCTAAACACCCCTAATCTGCTGCCCCAACATCGCCGCCACCTACATAAAATGTATTAACCCCTATCCCGTCGCTCCCAGAGCCCACCCCAACTAAATAAATGTATTAACCCCTATCCCGCTGCTCCTGGACCCCGGCGCAACTAAATAAATGTATTAACCCCTATCCCGCCGCTCCCAGACCCTGACGCAACTGTAATAAAATTATTAACCCCTAAACCCCTGGCCTCCCACATCACTACCACTAACTAAACCTATTAACCCCTAAACCTAACAACCCGCTAACTTTACATTAAATATTAACTCATCCCTATCTTATAATAAATTAAAACTTACCTTTAGAATTAAAATAAACTATATTAAACTATTAATTAACCTACCCTAACTATTAAACTAAAATTACATTAAACTAACAATTAAATGAACTATATTACATATTTAAAAACCTAACCCTACTCAAGTTATTTAAATCTACTATTAAAAATTACTAAAGTACAAAAAAATAACAACTAAGTTACAAAAAATAAAAAACACTAAGTTACAAAAATTAAAAAACACAGTATCAAAAATAAAAATGCCCCCCCAAAATAAAAAAATCCCTAGCCTACACTAAACTACCAATGGCCCTTAAAAGGGCCTTTTGTGGGGCATTGCCCTAAAGAAATCAGCTCTTTTACCTGTAAATAAAAAATACAAACACACCCCCAACAGTTAAACCCACCACCCAACCAACCAGGGCATTTAGCTCTTTTACTGCCCAAAGTCCCTAACCTTTAATTAAAACCCACCCAATAAAAAAAAACTAACACTAACCACTGATGATCTACTTACAGTTTTCAAAGATCGGACATTCATCCTCATCTAAGCGGCAGAAGACCTCAGTGAAGCCGGCAGAAGTCTTCATCCAAGCGGGCAGAAGTCTTCATCCAGACAGCATCTTCTATCTTCATCCATCCAGTGCGAGGCAACTCCATCTTTAAGACATCCGGCGCAGAGCATCCTCTTACGATGGTCAACGAAGAATGAAGTTTCCCTTTAAGGTACGTCATCCAAGATGGCATCCCTTACATTCCGATTGGCTGATAGAATTCTATCAGCCAATAGGAATTAAAGGGGAAAAAATCCTATTGGCTGTTGCAATCAGCCAATTGGATTGAGCTTTCATCCTATTGGCTGATCCAATCAGTCAATAGGATTGAGCTTGCATTCTATTGGCTGATTGGAATAGCCAATAGAATGCAAGCTCAATCCTATTTGCTGATTGCAACAGCCAATAGGAATGTGAGGGACCCCATCTTGGATGACGTACCTTAAAGGGAAACTTCATTCTTCATTGTCCGGTCTTCAAAAACTGTAAGTGGATCGTCGGTGGTTAGTGTTTCTTCAGGGCAATGGGGAGCTTAGGTTTTTTAGATAGGGTTTTATTTGGGGGGGTTGGTTGTGTGGGTGGTGGGTTTTATTGTTGGGGGGTGTTTGTATTTATTTTTTACAATTAAAAGAACTGATTTCTTTGGGGCAATGCCCCACAAAAGGCCCTTTTAAGGGCCATTGGTAGTTTATTGTTTGTTAGGGGGTTTTTTTAATTTTGGGGGGGGGGCTTTTTTATTTTTATAGAGCTATTAGGTTAGGTGTAATTGATTTTTATTTTTGATACTGTGGTTTGTTTTTTTAGTAACTTAATGTTTTTTATTTTTTGTAACTTAGTAATTTTTAATTGTATATTTAAATAATTTGAGTAGGGTTAGGGTTTTAAATATGTAATATAGTTAATTTAATTTGTAGTTTAATGTAATTTTAGTATAATAGTTAGGGTAGGTTAATTAATAGTTTAATATAGTTTAATTTAGGTGTAGTATAATAGTTAGGGTAGGTTAATTAAAAGTTTAATATAGTTTAATGTAATTTTAGTATAATAGGGTAGGTTAATTAATAGTTTAATATAGTTTATTTTAATTCTAAAGGTAAGTTTAAATTTATTATAAGATAGGGATGAGTTAATATTCAATGTAAAGTTAGCGGGTTGTTAGGTTTAGGGGTTAATAGCTTAATTTAGTTTATGGCGATGTGGGGGGTTTAGGGGTTAATAGGTTTAGTAAGTGGTAGTGATGTGGGAGGCCAGGGGTTAATACATTTATTTAGTGGCGGTGGGGTCCGGGAGCGGCCGGGTCTGGGAGCGGCGGGATAGGGGTTAATAGCTTTATTAAAGTTGCGGTGGGCTCCAGGAGCGGCGGGATAGGGGTTAATACATTTATTTAGTTGCGGAGGGGTCCGGGAGTGGCGGGATAGGGGTTAATAGCTTTATTAAAGTTGCGGTTGGGTCTGGGAGCCATGGGATAGGGGTTAAACATTTTAGTATAGTGGCGGTGTTTAGTGACAGGATATAAATAAAGTTGGGAAAAAGCCGAATAGCAGCGAGATCGATGACTGTTAGTTAACAACAGTCCGCTGCTGTACTTGATGCACGGCTTTTTGCCGGCTTTTTTTTAAATATGGAGATCGTATTCAGGTCCGTGGCCGCGATGTTAGGTGAGCGTGTTGGTGCCGGCGAATGCAGCATAGTTGACGGCTTGATAATTAGGCCTTAATTATTTTGACTTTATCTGTCTAGATGTTTTAACTATGTTTAATAGTTTCATTTAAAGGGACAGTCAAGTCCAAAAAAACTTGCATGATTTAAATCGGGAATGTAATTTTAAAAAACTTCCCAATTTACTTTTATCACCAATTTTGCTTTGTTCTCTTGGTATTCTTAGTTGAAAGCTAAATTTAGGAGGTTTATATGCTAATTTCTTAGACCTTGAAGACTGCCTCTAATCTGAATGCATTTTGACCACTAGAGGGCATTAGTTCATGTGTTTCATACAGAAAACATTGAGTTCATGCACGTGAAATGACCTAGGAGTGAGCACTGATTGGTTAAAATGCAAGTCTGTCAAAAGAACTGAAATAAGGGGGCAGTCAGCAGAAGCTTAGATACAAGGTAATTACAGAGGTAAAATGTGTATTATTAGAACTGTGTTGGTTATGCAAAACTGGGGAATGGGTAATAAAGGGATTATCTTTCTTTTTAAACAACCAAAATTCTGGTGTTGACTGTCCCTTTAGGAAATAATGCAATAATCACTTTCATTTTGTCCTGAAATAAAAGAAAATACTATTTTTGAAAGTAAAGAAAAAATAAAAGACAAAATCCCCACATTCAGTTGCATACACGTTAGAAATGGATTTCAACTTCACAAATAAGTTGGATTAAAAAATATTGAGTGCTGCTATTCCCATATCTTATGACAGTCAATAGTCTGTGAACGACATGTTAGGCTTTGTATTCCATCTCACCTAGTAACCTGACAGAACAACTTATTTTCCAGGGCTAACATAAAAGACGATTCTATTCCATTAAACATTTTTTTTCTGTTCATTTTCAATTACAGTATTTGTTCAAAATGTTTGTTAATAATATTTTCAAATGGAATAGAATCTCCCCCTCTGAATAGGCTGCATTACTACTGCATAAGTAAAATATATGATTTCAAAATTAAACATTTTCTTTATCAAACAAAATATGATAATAACAAATAATAATATTTGGAAACAGCGATTACTGTTGTATATAATATAACTATAATGTTACATAGTGGTATCCACATTATTCTACAGTTGTTTTAATAATATTATCCCAAATGCTCGTGGTACTTTTTTAACTAGGGATATTTTCTTGTGTATAAATATATAATATATATATATTGTACTATAAGTGCTACAGCTCATGACAAGACAATTTGTTTCTTTTTTTTTTTTTTTTGCAATAGCAGGCAGGTAATATATGATTGCATAGTAAATTATACATATACATTGAAAGGGATTGTCTAGTCAAAATTAAACTTTCATGATACAGAGAGAGCATGAAATTTTAAGCAGCTTTCTAATTTACTCCTATTATAATTTTTTCTTCATTCTTGTGTATCTTTTTAAAAAAAAGTAAGAATGTAAGCTTAGGAGCCAGCCTGTTTTTGTTCAGCACCCTTGGTAGCGCTTACTGATTGGTGGCTACATTTAGACAGCAATCAGCAAGTGCTACCCAGGTGCTGAACTAAAAACGGGCTGGCTCCTTAGCTTACATTCTTGCTTTTTCAAATAAAAATACCAAGAGAACAAAGAAAATGTTATAATAGGAGTAAATTGGAAAGTTGCTTAAAATTGGATGCTCTATCTCAGTGTTTTTCAACCAGTGTGCCGTGGCACACTAGTGTGCCATGAGAGATCCTCAGGTGTGCCGCGGCAGACTGACAACAGTGTGACATATTTTTAAAATTTTGTTTGTTTTTTATTCTGGGCCGTTTTTTTATTTTGAGTGAGATGATGACTGAGGGTAACAACGCAGTGGCAGCTCGCTTCAACGACCCGTGTTCACACTTGGAAGGAACCCCCACCCAACACAAAACGTGTCTAGTGCCGGCTCTACACGCCGCAACACTTCAATTCCCCATGCATGCTGGCGCAGCTTTGCTCCTCCTCCAGAACAGTTCCAGCCAGCGGGGGTGTCCCTCTTTAAAATTTTGAAATATTGGGAGGTATGTGACAGGCTCATCAGGCATCATTTACAACCATGACATATTGACATTCATTCACAGACAATCATTGTGATTGTTTGTGAATGAATGTCAATATGTCATGTATAGTTTGTAGGAGGCATGGCATGACAGCACAGTACAGTGTGTGTCTGTGTATGTGTGTGTATATATATATATATATATATATATATATATATACTGTATATATGCTGTATTAGGCTACAGTGTGATTTTGTAAAATTGTGGGATGGTGGTGTGCCGCAGGATTTTTTAATATAAAAAAGTGTGCCACAGCAAAAAAAAAGGTTGAAAATCATTGCTCTATCTGAATCATAAACGTTTCATTTTGACTAGACTATCCCTTTAAGCATTAGGTTTTATATATAAATAGAATTTATATTTAGTAAGTGACCAGAGATTACAATTGTATTTTTGCTTGATTGTTTTAAAGTCTGTTAAATTATACATAATCAACTGAATCAGTGCTAACTCACTTTAAGGGGATACTAGAAGGGAAGACTTCTACTTCTTTCTTCTACTGTCTCTGTGTGAACAACGATGCAAGTTCATACACCATAAACATTTTTCGGGTTGTGATTGGTTAGTATCGGTCCTTTTGTTTTGGAACACTGGGGAAGAAAAAAAAGGGGAAAAAAGCATAATTATATACTGTTTGAGACAATAAAAGTGCATTACATGTTGCAAAATGATATTCAGATAAGAAGCTGTATTTTCATGCATCTTCCAGTTGAGGATTTAATGTGCTTTAATTACTTTCTGAACCCAGTGGTTGCTTCTTTAGATGTAATAATGTTATTATTTTTACGATGTAGCAAGATTTCTTGCACTTGTAAATGCTTAATATTTCATTTAAAACACAACAGAATGGTACCACAAGAACTAAAACAAAGTAAGAAAGTTATTGCAGGCTTGATAAAAAAAACGTTACTGGAGTGAAAAAATATTATAATACTAAGACTACATTAAAAACAATATCAGACGGGATGAATCACTTCTGGACCGCTTTGTTTCTTTACCAGTATCAGCTAACATAAGATCCAATTGATCCAAACATGATTCATTGCCCTGCCTACTCTATTTTTGCACTCTATGAGCCAAAACAAAATATAGATCAGATGTATTTATCTCATACCTTGATCATTTTGTCAGCTATAAGATTACATCAATGCTTAGACCTGATGAATGCCCTTCTTTATCCCAGGCTACAGACCAGGATCCATACTTTGTTATCTTGCTTCTATTAGCAGAGTGCAGCAAATAAAAAGATGGAACCCAGACTAGATATTGCCATTACTCACATTGGGCCTCTTATAATGATCTCAGTGGAGCAGAGCCCACAAACTGTACCAAGCTCTCTTTCCTTATGACCATCTGTGCATACAACAGACCAGATACATGCTTCTGTTTCTCATACCTTAATCTGAGCTGTTTATACTATAGTTACAGTCCAGGTTTGCTGTTGCTGAAAATTGACAGTGTTCATCCCCCTGCTGGAGCTGTGATGTTTAAGGGAAGAATGAAGAAGAAACAAGAGCTCTAGATGCTGCAGCTGGACCCAGGGAGGGAAAAACAGAGGAACAGCGGTTTATACTATAGAAAAAATGGAATAAAAATGAAGACCCTTACTCGCGGGAAATCACGATCGAATTTTCTCAAGTGCGCTAACCTGACATGAAATATTATATATGATTATATGCAATATATATATAATTACTTATAGGTATATATATATATATATATATATATTTATATATATACACAGTAGAATCTCAATTAACCGGCACCCATGGGGATCGGTAGATTGCGGATAAGTGTATATCTGGTTGCTTGAGAGTCACTATTAAAAATAGGTCTAACATGGGCAGAAGCCGGTTAAAGGTGCACACTAGACGTATTGTATGAGGCAGACTTCAACAGGATGCTCAATCAATAACAAATTCCCATAACGTCTCAATCTCTTGCTGAAAACAATGTGTTTATTCAGGAAATAAAACGCATTGTTTTGAGCAAGAGATTGAGCCATTCTGGGAATTTGTTATTGATTGAGCATCCTGTTGAAGTGGATCCTCCCATTGGGCTCTCCCTTGCCAGTAGTAGTGTGAACCCTGGTCCGGAAGAGAGATACCTGACAGAGGGATGCTGTACTGCCGCAAGATAGCCCGCCCTGATTGCCAAGCTGATGCAATCATAAGTGCTGCAGTATATTTTCTGTCCCTTGTCTAATGAGTGGGTTAGTGTAGCAGATAAGTGTGTCTATTGTCGCTCTATATCCTGTTGAAGTGGATTCTCCCATTTGGCTCTCCTTTGCCAGTAGGTGCTGCGGTATATTTTCTGTCCCTATTACCGTTTGTCTAGTGAGTGGGCTAGTGTAGCAGATAAGTGTGTCTATTGTCGCTCTATATCCTGTTGAAGTGGATTCTCCCATTTGGCTCTCCTTTGCCAGTAGGTGCTGCGGTATATTTTCTGTCCCTATTACCGTTTGTCTAGTGAGTGGGTTAGTGTAGCCGATAAGTGTGTCTATTGTCGCTCTATTTAACGCAGCTCCTGCTGTTTAAAGAGATCCAGACTGTTTCTTTATGCTCTAACATGTTTTAAAAAAAATTCTGTTTGCTTGAGAGGGCCGGTTGCTTGAGTTCCGGATAATCGAGATTCTACTGTGTAAATTGCATATATATGCTTTTTTATGTGTTCATCTACTTGACTGTAAAGGGCTCCAATACACATATAAATAAAGATAGCAAGAGAATGAACAAAAATTGATAATAGGAGTAAATTAGAAAGTTGCTTAAAATTCTAATCTAATAATCTAAATCATGAAAGAAAGAAATTGGGTTTAGTGTCCCTTTAAATGAAGATAATTAACATGCAAGCTCAGATCTTCTTGTGCTGAGCATGTGCAGTAGTTTTGCCCTGACAAATTTCAGTCTCACTAAAGTATGGCCATAGGGAATAGCCATCCTTTAGTTCTAATGTACTTTTCAGTTGTATTTATTATTTTTACACATAGGAATGCTGCTGGTAATGAAATATTGAAAATTAAGAATTAGTTTTCTTCAAAAGGGCTAAAACAGAACATGTGTGAGCAAGCATCCTTTACCCACTCTGAAAACAGCAACGTGCTAAAGGTTAAATATTGGTTTAACTACTTGAGGGTTTTATGTTCTTTATTTATGAAGTCAGTTCTTTAATTCAGTTTTTATCTTGTACTCTACTGACTAAATATCAGCTCCGAAAAAAAATTGCTTTCTTAGTTACTTGCCAGAAAATAACAAAAATGCTGCCAGCAAGACCATTTGCAGTTAATTAAGTCAGACACTGGCCTGGATTAAGGAAGACACTGGCCTGGATTTTGCAGACGATTAAAATTAGTTTTCAGAATCTGTAATTGTGACTTAATGTCTCTATGATAATTGCATATTTCTGAATTATGTAAAGTAAGCCCTTTTAAAAAATGTTAAAGTAGAAAAAAAGGATCTAAATAATTAAACACATTTGAAGCTACTTCTGGTCTCTACAATCAAGTGTATAGCTTTGGGGCTTGCTGTCACAAGCACTTGGTCATACTGATACAAAAATCTTTGCCATTGTGCTACATTTATTTTACTAAAACGCTAGAAGGAATACTGACTTCTGTTTAGGTATAAATAGAAACGTTATTAAACAATTTAAATGGGAACAGCAAACAATTTATTTGTAAAAGGTACCAAAGTATTAATAAACTGAAGTCCTAAATGAGAAATCAAGCCACCATTGCTCAGCTTTAATTTTATTTTATATATAGTATGAATTTATATAAATAAATATATATTAATGTTTCTATTGCTAATAATAATAATAATATTGTTTATATGTATTGCAGTGAGATGTCTATTAATTAAGTCACAAATAACATGTTGTTAAGGATGATATGTACCTCATAGTTTGCTTCTCTGCAATGTGTGATATTCAAAGGATTCTCCAGCTTAGGATCATGCTTTGTATATTTCTGTCTATCTTTTACACTACCCTTTGTATTTGCTCCATTGTAAACTAAAATTGACAGTTTCAGAATGTGGGAGGGACAGAGCAGTTCTCTGGACTGAAAAGGGGAGTTCCCAGGGTATGTCTTAAGCTCCTTAACAAATCTTGTGAAATTTTGTAAGCACGTTAAACAAGTTGGTGTCAATTATTTATTTTGCCAGCTATATGCAGGTAAAGCTTGCTTAACATTCTCATTACACTTATTTTACCAGAAAAGTAACATATACTAAAATATGGGCAAACGTGAGTGAAATTGTAGTGAAAACAATTCAGTTTAATTTGTAATTTATGTAAACTGAGCCTTTATATCAGCCACAGATGTTCTCCAGTTACCTTCTCTCACCCAAGTGAAATTTTATATCCCAGAGAGCTTCATTACTTTCTACAGAAGGCATCTCTCATCTCTCTGGGACTTCCAACTTCCTCCCATTTTCTTAATACAGTGTACATACAGTGTGTTCAGCCCCTGTGAAGTCTGTACTATATTATTTCTCCAAACTAGAGAATGTTTGATTATCTGGCCCATTGAAAGTAATGAAGTTCTCTGGTAAACTTAAGCTGACAAAAATACAAAGTGCAATGTAATTTGTAAAAGATAATAAATATTCAAATGAGACTAATTTGTTAAAGTTATACAGAAACTGTGAAGACATAGGGGCCTATCTATCAAGCTCCGAAAGGAGCTTGACGGCCCGTGTTTCTGGCGAGTCTTCAGACTCGCCAGAAACAGCAGTTATGAAGCAGCAGTCACAAAGACCGCTGCTCCATAACCCTGTCCGCCTGCTCTGAACTGGCGGACAGGAATCACCAGAAATCAACCCAATCGAGTACAATCGGGTTGATTGACACCCCCCTGCTGGCGGCCGATTGGCCACAAGTCTGCAGAGGCCGGCGTTGCACCAGCAGCTCTTGTGAGCTGTTGGTGCAATGCTGAATACGGAGAGCATATTGCTCTCCGCATTCAGCGAGGTCTTGCGGACCTGATCCGCAGTGTCGGATCAGGTCCGCAAGACCTTTCTTAACCCCTTAACGACTGAGGACGTGCAGGGTACGTCCTCAGAAAAAAAGGCAGTTAACGCCTGAGAACGTACCCTGCACGTCCTCAGTGTGGAAAGCAGCTGGAAGCGATCCTGCTCGCTTCCAGATGCTTTCCGGTTATTGCAGTGATGCCTCGATATGGAGGCATCCTGCAATAACCTTTGTAAGCCATCCGGTGCAGAGAGAGCCACTCTGTGGCCCTCTCTGCACCGGAGATCG
This sequence comes from Bombina bombina, assembly GCF_027579735.1. NCBI lineage: Eukaryota > Metazoa > Chordata > Amphibia > Anura > Bombinatoridae > Bombina > Bombina bombina. Next base: position 157,285,978 of record NC_069504.1, read on the forward strand.
GTGGCTTACTGCGTTGGTGGGTGGGAGCCGGACCGGGAGGCGGGTGGCGGCCATCGATGGCCCTGGCGATGTGAAGGGGGGCGGGATCGTTTGCGGGGGTGGCTGGGGGCGCGCACGGGCGCGCACGCGTGCACGGGAGGGTGGGGGCGGGCGCGTGCATGGGGAGGGAGCGGGTGGGAACCGCTACACTACAGAAAATGCTAAAATAAAAATTGTTAAAAAAATGTAAAAAATGTCAAAAAAAAAAATGATCAGCAAAGTGGTGGGGGTTTGTCTGTGTGTGTGGGGGGGGGAAGCTACACTACAGAAAAATAAAAACAATAAAAAAAAAGCACTTTTTATTGCAAACTGGGTACTGGCAGACAGCTGCCAGTACCCAAAATGGCCCCCAATAAGGCAGAGGGGAGGGTTAGAGAGCGGTTTTGGGGGGGGATCAGGGAGGTTGGGGGCTAAGGGGGGGATCCTACACAGTAGCATATGTAAATATGCTAACAATTTTTTTTTTTTTTTTTTTTAAACCCTTTTATTTTAGTACTGGCAGACTTTCTGCCAGTACTTAAGATGGCGGGGACAATTGTGCGGTGGGGGAGGGAAGGGAGCTGTTTGGGAGGGATCAGGGGGTGGGATGTGTCAGATGGGAGGCTGATCTCTACACTAAAGCTAAAATTAACCCTGAAAGCTCCCTACAAACTCCCTAATTAACCCCTTCACTGCTAGCCATAATACAAGTGTGAGGCGCAGCAGGATTTAGCGGCCTTCTAATTACCAGAAAGCAACTCCAAAGTCATATATGTCTGCTATTTCTGAACAAAGGGGATCCCAGACAAGCATTTACAACGATTTGTGCCATAATTGCACAAGCTGTTTGTAAATGATTTCAGTGAGAAACCTAAAATTGTGAAAAATTTTATGTTTTTTTTAATTTGATCGCATTTGGCGGTGAAATGGTGGCATGAAATATACCAAAATGTGCCTAGATCAATACTTGGGGTTGTCTACTACACTACACTAAAGCTAAAATTAACCCTACAAGCTCCCTAAAAGCTCCCTAATTAACCCCTTAACTGCTGGGCATAATACACTTGTGGTGCGCAGTGGCATTTAGCGGCCTTCTAATTACCAAAAAGCAACGCCAAAGCCATATATGTTTGCTATTTCTGAACAAAGGGGATCCCAGAGAAGAATTTACAACCATTTGTGCCATAATTGCACAAGTTGTTTGTAAATAATTTCAGTGAGAAATCGAAAGTTTGTGACAAAATGTGTGAAAAAGTGAACAATGTTTTGTATTTGATCGCATTTGGCAGTGAAATGGTGGTATGAAATATACCAAAATTGGCCTAGATCAATACTTTGGGATGTCTACTAAAAAAAAAATATATACATGTCAAGGGATATTCAGGGATTCCTGAAAGATATTAGTGTTCTAATGTAACTAGCGCTAATTTTGGAAAAAAATGGTTTTGAAATAGCAAAGTGCTACTTGTGTTTATGGCCCTATAACTTGCAAAAAAAGCAAAGAACATGTAAACATTGGGTATTTCTAAACTCAGGACAAAATTTATAAACTATTTAGCATGGGTGTTTTTTGGTGGTTTTAGATATGTAACAGATTTTGGGGGTCAAAGTTAGAAAAAGTGTGCTTTTTTCCATTTTTCCTCATATTTTATCATTTTTTTATAGTAAATTATAAGATATGATGAAACTAATTGTATCTTTAGAAAGTCCATTTAATGGCGAGAAAAACGGTATATAATATGTGTGGGTACAGTAAATGAGTAAGAAGAAAATTACAGCTAAACACAAACACCGCAGAAATGTAAAAATAGCCTTGGTCCCAAACGGACAGAAAATGAAAAAGTGCTGTGGTCATTAAGGGGTTAAAGAGGGGATATAGTCAGTATTTGTAAAATACACTGTTGTATACAAAATAAAATAAAACATAGAAAGTGCAGGGGGCGGAGCCTGGCCACGCAGGGACATGGCTGCTTAGTTCTTGGCTCCTATGCCCTGCGCCTGTTGCAAACCTAATAACTTGGGAAGCACTGACTTAAAATAAATCTAAATCAGGGGTCATGCTGCCTGTACATGTCCTGCACAGATGTGACCTAACTACTGGACCCGCTGAGGCTCACACAGAGTAAGAGGCGATCAAGGCCTAAAAACGGCACCGCAACGACCAGCAGCGCACTGCTCAGAACCACTGAAAATACCTGTCGCAACTTGCAGGGACCTCTTCTGTTCACTCTGAATCTGGGGTAATTGCGGAACTAGCAAGGGACCGACATCACGATCTGGACACGGTCCGCTCTCCTTCACATACCGGACCCGACTGTGACATACAACATCCGCACAGCATTGGGCCCCTGTGAGCAGACCGCTGCATCAGCAAAACCCAGGAATAGAGGTAAGCCCGAACTGGGTTAGTAAGGCTATGAAAAAAAAAATAGACGCCACTTTAGAGGACCCGGGAATGGACAGCCCTTATTAAATAAAAGGTCTCAAGGGCAAGAGCCACGTGGGAGATCCGACCGCAATACTACAGTACAGGTCACCTTTATGATAGTGTATGCCCCAGTCTGTACGTTTAATATATTTTTATCCACAATAACTTATCACTGCAAGAGGGGACAGAAGCTAAGCTGTGAAGACTGCAACCTGATATAAAGAGGGAAAGAAAATAAAGTAATCGACCACGCCACCATATCTTTAGCCCTGCAACTGCAGGAGAAGGGGGGCTGCACTACACAGACTTTGCACAGAGGGCTTTGTGGGGACGATTACCGCATAAAGAAACAGAAAATGCCCAGCTAGTGTTAATTACACACAGTACTCGAAACCTTAAACCAACAGCTCACTTTACAGGGAGAGGTGTTTTTTTACTCCCTTTTCCCCTCTTAAAGGCACAGCACTCACCTTCAGAAAACTTGGGTCACACAGGCCTGCCCTACTTGGCTTTAATTGTTCAGAAAGGGACAACAGTGACACTGTGAGAACCCCCCCTAATACTAAGCACTCTTGTAGCTACCTGTTATATTTGTCACTACAGGTTCAAAATTGTAATAAATAGTTCTGTACCCTCTCTGCAACCACTTACAGCAAGTTATAACTCCCCTTCATTTGCCCTGTCTTACTGGAGAATTACCTCTGCAGATTTAACTTTATCCATAATACATATATCTCACAAAGGAGTTGGCACATACCCTTGTTGCTTATAATGTCTCTCAGGAAAAATACCAAAGGGGATAAGGGACTTAAAAGTACTAATCTCACTAACTATCTCAAAATGTCCACCCCTAACCCTGACGCAGCAGGAGATGAGAATTCAAACACTGCTCCCCCCGTGGCGGCTGCTTCCAATGTAGCTTTAGACACACATCCACAGGAATCACCACCTGGAGAGGATCTTAGTGTGCATTCTACCAAAGCTGATATTAACATGGTATTATCCGAAATGAGATCTTTATTCGGTGATTTAAAGAAAGACTTCCATCAAATTAGCCAACAGGTACATGCTCTAGAAGGAAAGCAAGAAAAAATGCAGGCACAGATGTCATCCAACACCCAAAGAGCTCTTGAACAAGAAGGGGACATTCAGTTCCTGCTGACTAGGGTTGAAGACCTGGACAACAGGGGGAGACGCAATAATCTCAGGATTAGGGGAGTCCCAGAATCTGTCAACAACTAGGCAATAGAAGGCTACTTGCAAGATTTGTTTCGCACTATAAAAGGTGCTCCAGGCTCCCCGGATATTCAAATAGAAAGAGCTCACCGTGCTCTAAGACCGAGACCATCCCCCAAAGCTCCCCCATGGGACATAATTGTAAAATTCCTGAGTTACAGGGACAAAGAAGTTATATCCCAAAAAGCACGTGCCATCAAAGACCTCACCCACGCAGGCATACCCATCCAAATATTCTCTGACCTAAGTCAAATAACTTTACAGAAGAGGAGAGAATTGAAGTTTCTGACCAGTGCCCTCCAACGACACAGAATCCAATATAAATGGGGCTTTCCAGTTTGCCTCATTGCTACCCGAAATGGGAAACAGGCTATCTACAGAACTCAGGCAGATCTACAAGATTTCTGCAACATCCTAGATATCAACGTTCCATCCCCTGAAGAGGTGCCAACTGGTCGGAGGGACCAGAATAATTAATCTCCCCCTTTCTTCTTTATCACCTGCAAGATCCATCAGGACACTTTGCTGGACACTCTGTACTGATCTTGCCTTTTGCTCAGTGTTTAGACGTTTGGCGAATTGGGGCAGGTGGAGGCCCCACTTTATTAACAAGGACTCCTGATGTTGATTACACCGACAGGTAATGAGAGAGGCAGGATGCACTCCTCCATTAAAATGAACACTTTGCTTTATTAGCCACTACCTTATCTATTTGTTCTATTAGTCAGGTTATAATTGTTATGTTCACTTTGTTCCTTTATTCTAGGTTTATACCATGAGTTAAAAGTAACCATTTTCTCTTCCCCTTATCTCTTGTGCCTTAAATGCCCAGCAGCATAGCAACACGCGCCTTATGGCCTTGTCAGCTCTGACGCAAATACCTATACAACAATGGTGCGTTGAGCCCCAAGGGAATAATCACAGACAGGTGTACAGGGTAGCCCTAGCAGCTATGCCGACTGTGGCTCCGTAACTCAGAGGCCACTAGCCACAAGCATATACTTAGATAACACAGTTATTCATTAGCCAATAAATATTCATGGTGCTTCATAACTTTGATATGGCCTTTGGGAAGTATTTACAGGTAACATGCTATGTATAATATCATCCTCTTTGCATGTTTTCACACCCCAAAGCAGACCATCACAGATTGTTACTGTTCAGAGATTAGAATACGAGCCTGATAACTATGTTGATATTACCTATAAGATAATGGAGCGCTGTTAAATAGGCTGATAAACACGAGCAGACATGGACGTGTCCCATGGAAACGTCAATGTTGCTACTAGAATCAAGGAGTTACAACTTCCTATTCAACTCTGCTAAAACAGCACACTGCCTTACTAACTAATAATGGTTCAATATGTTAAATGTGTTACACTCCCAATGTTGTCTACATACTGTTTAAAGTTTTAGATATGTGGTTTGTTACTATTGACACCGTTTTTTCCTTTCACTATGTTCCTGTGTGTATCATGACTCAACTAATTATGTTTTAAGGTCTTGTTGATGTTGGCACCAATATCTATACAAGAAGTGTTGTGTTGCTCTACCAGTTATACAATCATACAATAGTAATAAGGATATTACTATAATAACCCTTGGCGCTAACGTGTAGCTAAAATTGGTAATGCAGAGGTTCTAATTATTGTATAGTATAAACAATAAATTACCTTGGTGCAAATGGAAATGATAATTCCTTGCAAAAATGTGAAAACTGGGTAGTTGATTATGGGATGCGCTTAAGGATGAACAAGAGTAATGGTGCAAGTAAAAAATAAACAAATTTTATTACAATCTTAATCGTGCACAGAAATATTTTTTAAAACAAAATTTAAAAGACACTCTGATCAGGCGTTTGACAATGTAGTATCAATAAAAATCCCTAAAAACCTCAAAATAAAATTGCATAAAAGAAATAACAATAAAACAACAATGAGACAATCACTATCACAAATGGTTAATTCGAGATAGAGAACAAAGATCCCATTGGAAACCAAGGAAGATCCACGTCAGCTGGAAGTTAGTGGTATTTTAACCGGAGCTGTAACGAGATGAGATCCAAATGAACAGACAGGAAGGACCTTCTGACGTCAACGCAGCAAGTAACTGCAGTGATCACATGGTATAGAGAGTCGGGGAAGCAGATTAGCAGAAGGGACAAGGCCAAAATTCATTTGCAAGTCCACTTCCGCAAAGAGATCTAAGAAAAAGAAGGGCATCAGACAGAGAGGAAAGAGAGGTGGAAGCAGGAGACTCAAAAAAGACCCGATTTTAGAGAAACCAGGGGTGACGGTATAAAAGACCTGACCTCCCATCTATCAGGAGCTTGACAAAGGCCCAGACCGGGCTGAAACGCGTTGCTCCGCCCACTTTTCTAACACACAGGTGACTGGAACTAATTACCAGCGCCGAGACCGCACAGAGACCCAGAGCACATTTTGGTTTATCTGGCGTGATTGCTGATACGGATTGTAAAAGACAAGAGGTTTTCCTTCATTTCGGGGATCCATCCAGCAGTGATCTAATCCAGGACCGCTATAGAGAGACAGCTGGGACTTCATAGAGCATTTTCGGTGTAAGTAATAAGTGAACACCTTAAATTTTGGCTCTCTTCCTGTCTGTTCATTTGGATCTCATCTCGTTACAGCTCCGGTTAAAATACCACTAACTTCCAGCTGACGTGGATCTTCCTTGGTTTCCAATGGGATCTTTGTTCTCTATCTCGAATTAACCATTTGTGATAGTGATTGTCTCATTGTTGTTTTATTGTTATTTCTTTTATGCAATTTTATTTTGAGGTTTTTAGGGATTTTTATTGATACTACATTGTCAAACGCCTGATCAGAGTGTCTTTTAAATTTTGTTTTAAAAAATATTTCTGTGCACGATTAAGATTGTAATAAAATTTGTTTATTTTTTACTTGCACCATTACTCTTGTTCATCCTTAAGCGCATCCCATAATCAACTACCCAGTTTTCACATTTTTGCAAGGAATTATCATTTCCATTTGCACCAAGGTAATTTATTGTTTATACTATACAATAATTAGAACCTCTGCATTACCAATTTTAGCTACACGTTAGCGCCAAGGGTTATTATAGTAATATCCTTATTACTATTGTATGATTGTATTTCTCTCTGTGGAGTTTGAGGATACTCCATTTACCCAGTGGTTTATTGGTAACTTTCCCAGCGCAGGTTGATCACACCCCTCAGTACACTGTTGCTCTACCAGTTACCTGGTGGAAGCAGATGTGAGGGGGAGCCTTTATAGTTTAGATGCTTATACCTATACCATTATGGTGCATCTGACTATGATCCTCTCTCTACCTAAGACGTCAAATTTGTCACACCTTCTCAAGTATTGCTTCTCAAAAGAATACCTGCTATGTATTGCTTGACATCCTTTCACTTTACATTTTATTCCCTCTAACACCCCTAGCTTAACCCAAGGACCCCCTATGAGTGGGCATATGATGCCCCTTCTTCCCAACCCATACCTAGCCCTCTTCTCTTTTTCTTTAAAAGAGAGGAGAAAGAAAACTCTGCACCAGGCGCAGGGATACAGATCCCTTATTTGCTTATATTCTTTACCTCTTACTTATTTCTACTCTGACCTTCGGCCGGACACTCTCGGTAGAAGGCTGCTCACTTTTCATCTCTCTATAACCTAATTTCCCATCTACCTTATCTCCTCCCTTCCCCTCTCTCCTCCCTTATCCCCTAATCCTTTCTGCTCTATCACTCCTTCCTACCTCTCTCTGCCCTTCACCTCAACTTAATCCCTCTCCCTCCTCCCCAACCCCTCTCCCCCCCCTTTTTTTTTTTTGTCTCCCCCCTTCCTTAATCATGACTTTAAAAGACGCTGGTACATTGTCTTTTATGACACTAAATGCTAAAGGTTTAAACATCCCAGAAAAAAGATCGCATTTAATCCGAGATGGCAACCGAGCCCACTGCGATATTATATTTTTGCAGGAAACCCACTTTTGTAGAGGTAAAGAGCCAAAATGGTTCAACCCCAAATTTCCAACCTCCTTCTTTGCCTCTGGGCCTTCAAAGAAAAATGGGGTGGGCATTCTTATAAAACATACCTCCCCGTTCTCTCTCAGTCACATAGAAAGGGACCCTGAAGGCCGCTACTTAATTGTAACAGGCACACTTTTTAATAGAGTGGTCACACTAGTTAACGCCTACTTCCCCAACCAACACCAGAACAAATTCATGACCTCCCTCACTAATAGAATCCTTGAACTCCGTAAAGGAGCCTTAATACTAGGAGGAGACTTTAATGTACCGCTTAACCCAGTACTAGATACATCCAAAATGACAACCTCAGTTACTAAAAAAACTCTCCGACAGTGTAATGCCAGACTTGAGGAGTTGGAGGTTCATGACACCTGGCGTTTTCTTTGCCCAACTAGGCGAGATTACACCTTCTATTCCCACCCACACGAAGTTTATTCCAGAATTGACTACTTTTTTACGGACCAGTTGACTTTAGCAGGAGTTGTAGACACTCAGATACTTCCCATGACCTGGTCAGACCACGCCCCAGTCATTTGTAAAATAAATTGGCCTTCGATGCCAGACAGACCGTTTATTTGGAGATTCGATGACTTCTTGTTGAACAACCAACTCACTAAAACCCAAATTGAGACTAAATTGGTGGAATACTTCCACAACAATGACACCGGGGAATTACCAGACCACGTAGTCTGGGAGGCGCACAAATGTGTGCTCAGGGGGGAATTAATTCAACAGAAAGCTTACCATTCTAAACAGACTAGACTTAGGTATTCAGCACTTCTTAAACAGATTGGGGAGTTAGAGACCAGACACAAATTGACTCCCTCGGACCCCCTAATTGTACAAGAACTAACACAGGCTAGAAAAGACATACAGGATATACACACTAGAGAACACCAAATTCTTGCATTAAAACTTCAACAGAGGTACTATGAGTTTGGGGATAAGCCCGGAAAACTCCTAGCAAGAGCTTTAAAGAGGAAACAAGCCAAATCTCACGTACATTCCATACGGAACCACCAGAACCAACTTTGCTCAGACAGCCCGTCTATAGCTGAGGTACTTAGGTCCTACTACCAGAAATTATACAACTTGCAGAAAGACGAAACTCCTTTACAAAATAGCGATGGGGCACCCCTAAGGCCCCCAATCGATTCTTACCTTGACTCATTATCTCTCCCAGCTCTATCCGCTGAGGAGAGAGATAGCTTAGACACTGATATATCGGTAGAAGAAGTAACCAAGACTATAGAAAACTTACCAGTAGGGAAGTGCCCAGGCCCGGACGGGTTCAGTGTAAAATATTATAAAACTTTTAAAGAGGTGCTATCCCCTCGCCTAGCCTCCCTGTTCAATAATATAGGAACCACATATGATTTCCCGTCATCAATGCTTCTTGCGCATGTTACCACTATCCCAAAGCCGGGAAAGCCAACAGATCGGCCCGAAAATTTCAGGCCAATTTCTCTCCTTAACGTGGATCTGAAAATATTTGCAAAAGTTCTCTCGTCTCGACTGAATAAATTGCTACCACAGTTAATATCTCCGGACCAAGTGGGATTTGTCCCTGGCAGAGAAGCCAGGGACAATACAATAAAGGCTACCCTGTTGGTTAATCACGCGCAACTTAATAATATCCCTTCAGTTCTTGTTTCAACAGATGCCGAAAAGGCTTTTGACAGGGTCAACTGGGATTTTCTCAGAGCTGTACTGTCAAAAATGAACTTTGGCCAAACCTTCGTACATAAAGTCTTTTCTTTATACTCGACACCTACTGCTCAGGTAAAAATCAACAATATCTTATCTGTACCATTTCAAATCTCGAACGGGACACGTCAGGGTTGCCCCTTGTCCCCTCTATTGTTCGCCTTGTCGATAGAAGTTTTGGCACAAAAAATCCGGGACAACCGGAAAATATCTGGGATTAAAATAGGGGATCATGAGCACAAGGTCTCACTATATGCGGACGACATCCTACTTTCGGTTACGAACCCCTTAACCTCCATCCCTGAGATCCTTCAAGAATTTGTGGATTACGGTAGGGTTTCTAACTTTTATCTAAACCATACTAAATCAGAAATCTTAAATATTAATCTGCCCCAAACGGAGTTGTGCCGATTGTCGGACATTTATAACTTAAGGATCAGATCCAAAACACTCAAATATTTAGGGATCAACCTAACCCCCAGGGTAGAGAGCCTATTTGAGGCTAACTATGTCCAATTATCCAAAGCTATAATAGGAGACTTATCATCTTGGAAAAACAAGAAAATCTCATGGCTGGGCAGGATCGGGGTGATAAAAATGAATATCCTCCCCAGGATTTTATACTTTCTTCAAACCCTCCCGATCCCATTTCCTGGCCAATACCTACTAAAATTGCAGGGTCAGCTAGAAGACTACATCTGGGGGGACACCAGACCTAGGATCTCCAAAAACACGTTATACCTACCTAAGGAAAAGGGGGGTTTGGGCATCCCAAACCTCTTAATATACAAAAAGGCGATTAATCTACAACATCAGGTGGAATGGTGTGCTAATTCCAAAGATAAGATATGGATCCAACTGGGACGGCACATTCTGGGAGCTCAAAACGCGGGCTCGTTGGGCTGGATCTCCAGTAAAAACAGACCCACGGCGGCCACACAATATCCTTTTATGAGAGAGTTCTTTGTGACATGGGATAAATCCCTAGTGGAATACCCACATATCTCTTCTAACCCTTCACCTCTCACCCCCTTTATACAAAATCCAGACATCCCATTTTCTAATATCCCACATGCAGCTCTAAATAAAACACAATTAGACCAGACAATGTTCCACAGGCTGATTTCAAACAAAAAACTCAAAGATCTGGGAGTTCTGGTGGAGTCGGGCTTAGACATACCATGGTTCTTCCATAGACAGTTCCAACACTATCTGATTACACACAAAAGAGCTGACAGAGTGTCAAGACAGTTGACTCCGCTGGAGTCATTGTGTTTATTAACACACACTCCAAAACACTTGATATCTATTATGTACAGGCTATTGATATCCCATAAGGATTCTCACACACCTACTTATGTTAGGCAGTGGAACAGCGACCTGAACTGTGACCTTACAGACACTGATTGGAAAAAAATATTCCATAACCATACCAAGGTCTCAGTTTCGGCTAGAACTCTAGAATCCAACTACAAATTCATGTCCCGCTGGTATCTCACGCCAGTCAGGATCAAAAAAATATATAAGAAATCAGATGGTAGATGTTGGAGGGGCTGCGGGGAGACTGGTTCTATTCTTCATATATGGTGGTCGTGCGGAATGTTAGCTACGTTCTGGTCAGCAGTATTGGACATAATGGACTCTAAACTTAACACTACATTACACAGAGATCCTAGCCTCCTTCTGTTCCATAGACTACCCAAACTTACAGAGAAACCTAAAAAACACTTATTATATATCATGTTAAATAGCGCGAAAGCTCTCATCCCTAAAAACTGGAAATCTACTAGTATCCCTCAGATTGCAGATTGGGAGGCTCAAGTGGATAAACATTTATCATTAGAAAGATTTAGATATCTGAGGGAGGACAGGGCCGAAGTTCATGAATATATGAAAGAACTTTGGAGACCATCAATTAGATAAATTTTAGACTTTTCAATTACTCCCGCACCAATATAGAGATTTGTGTACTATACCCTACTATACTCCCCCTTTTTTTTTTTTCCCTCCCTTTCTCTCATCTCCCCCCTCCCTTGTCCCAAGATGAAACCCCCTTCCCCCTTTCTTAATCTTCTCACCACCTTTTCTGGATCCCTTTTTCTTTTCATATCTTCTTCTCAAGACGATCATCGTAGCTTCTGATGAACGTCATACTCTAATTTGATGAGGATGTTTGTCGTTTTCACTTAATTTAATCTTCTTATGTCCATATATATGTGTTACGTTGAATGTCTTACTGAACAGAATCCTATGATACATGTAATTCTCATAATGTGACACTGAATACTGTGATACGCTGTCATCTTTATTTGTGAATTGTATTTTGTTAACTTTCAATAAAGCTTTTTCAAAATTTAAAAAAAAAAAAAACATAGAAAGTGCAAAGTTTAAATGTAATAAACATTAAACTGAAATCTAAATTAACTAAAAAAATAAAGCACAAAGTGTAAATACAACAGAACTCTGGCGTAATTCAGTGCTATATTGCACAGGGATTGTCTCTCCTTCACATACATAAATGCAGGGAAAGCCCCTTGGAGAAGTAAAGCAAAATCCGCCTTTTGGAAAATTTCCTTTGGGATCTCGCAGTGCTGGCGGATCATTTTAGATCATCTCACCTGAGCGAAGGGATTTTATACATTAGGCCCTAAATGAAATTCTTAATGCACTCTGAAATTTTTCTGCAGAGTTTACAAACATTCTGCATATTGTGTGATTGTCAGGGTTTGGCAACTCTGCAACTGTCCATTGTCTAACTTGCATTTTACCTTTCAGGACACATCTTGGTTCGTATACTAAAACTACTAAAACTAGGGTCTGCCTTTGCCCTTTCCTCAGCCCACACCAACTCCACCAATAACCTTGATGAATCTTTAAAACCCATAAAACCCACAGACAAGTCTCCAGCTCTTTTCTGTCCCAGAAGGCCCCAGGGAAATATTTAGAGGTTTGTTTCTATTGGTTAAGCAACTTATGTGCAGATCACTGCAGCTAAAGCATTCAGTTACATATTTCTTTGTCCTTTGCTCAACATATTATACTCATCTGAGAATCAACCAAAGCTGGAAAAATCAGTTGTTGTTCAATAGGCCCGTGTCACTTAGGGTGCAGTGTTTTTGCTGTTTGCTATGCCATTTACAGAGGAGCTATTGATTCTGAAGTATATCAGTTTAATTCTGGTAGTTCAGCCCTGAAATACCACTCAAGGAACAACACTTTCAGCATATAACTCTCATATAGCAATCCTTTATAATGCATATGACTGAAATGAACCCAATTATCTAGTTTTGTTCTTGCTTGCAGGAGCTAAATCCTATACAAATCACTTTAATAAAGCAGTTATAAAATAATCAGATTGTATTCTAGAGGCATCATTTGAACAGCTTGCTCAATCTGAAACTTCTATTATTTAGTTACTGCAAGCTTAATTCTGACCACTAAATAATAATGGCTCTTTAAATCTGTTCACCATGTCCAGCTCTCAATGAAATTCTGCCCCGGCCATTAAAACAGTCTTGCCTATAATATAGTCAGTATTATAGCACATTTACCTTTACTGGGACCTCCCCCAAAACACCAGCTGCACAAATGTACTTCTATTATAACGTTTGCTTCATTTTATTGGTATCCTTTGTTGAAGGAGCAGCAATGCACTTTTGAAAGCTAGCAACATACATTGGGTGAGCCAATAACAAGAGACATATATGTGCAACCACCAATCAGCAGCTAGCTCCTTGTAGTGCATTGCTGCTCCTGAGCCTACCTAGGTATGCTTTTCAACAAAGGATACCAAGAAAGTGAAGCAAATTAAATAATATAAGTAAAAAGGAAAGTTGATTCAAGTTGATAATAATTTCTACATTTTTAAACATCTATTAGAACATATTGGAGATACTGTTTTATTTATCTACCCTTATTTTTCTCTTATCCTACCTCTTTTCTCATGTCCATTTATTGTTCTTGACAATACAGCGAAATGACCTGTTGTATACTTTCAATATCACTTTTGTACAATAATAAGTTATTCATTGATGATTTATGCAATACAAATAACTATATTCTATTCTTTTAAGTGGTCATTTTCATTTTATAAAAAAATGACTTATATAAAGTTAATCACAATAAAAAAATTACCTTTAAAAGCTATGCCTTTAAAAAATTATTGTAAGGAATGGGTATGCTATTCTAGCTGTACAAATGCTGATGTTATTAATATGAAGACAATGTCATTCTATGTATATGCGCAAGAGTTTGCATAGCATACTCATTTGGTATAAATTACAAAATAGCCCATTCAAGCTTTAATACATTTTGCTTTAAAGTGAAGGTCAAGTCTGCGGTTCTGCTTATCAGTTTCTAATATGTTTTTAAAATTCAATATGATGTTCATTCATCAAATACTTAGTAAATCAAATCAAAAGTAGTAAATTTGATCTGTTGAATGCGCTCCGTTTATGCTGTATATTCCGCCCGTCATCGACCCTCTATTGATTGACAGAGTTTAACTCCAATCTATTGTCTACCCCCGTGGCGTCCAGCCCCTTTTCATTTTCGTCATTGAGAGCTTCCGCGCATGCGTGTAAGGAAATATCGCGTCATCATCGGCATGCTCGTCCATGTTACGCGCATGCGTTGTACGCTCGCAGAATTCTTGTCAATTGGAATCCACAGCATCGCTCACTCGCATCCTCGGCAATTAGCTGTGTTATATATAACAACCTGTAAGATTGAAGAGGCAGAGCAGATAACTAACGAATTGGGCAACCTTACAATCTATCTATTATTATTTATGGCATTATTTTTTTATTCTCGATTGGGGCTAACATATCAATTAGTTATTTCTTTGGCCAATTGCATACAAACTTACGGCCGTGAAAGAAACGCATGCGCTATTGAGCTAACTATACGCATGTGCACTGCAAATCAAAACAAGGGTGCACGAGCGTAGTCCGCTTGTAATAAACAAAGCGGCGTCAGAGGATCAAAATAAGGAAGTGTTGTATGGGCGGAGCAACGCGTGATAACGAAGGTACATTATATATTAATTTTTTTCGAAAAGGAATCAAAATTTATACATATAAAGTTAGCGACTTTAATGTTTATAACATAAGCTTTAACATGATGTATTGAGAGCAGAAAAAATTGACCTTCACTTTAATAACTTACCTCCCAACATTAAAGAATAAAACATTTGGAATAGGGTTAAAGGGGTAGAGTTTAATGTTAGGAGACCATAGAAGGGGTGGAGCCTATTGTTAGGAGAATATTGGTATGTAGTGATTTGTGGGACTAACAACATCAGTGGTTAAATATGTGTTGTGTAACAGTGATTAAGTGAGAATGATATTTAAACTATTAGAACTTGCTGTACTGCTCCAGGCTTTGAAGTAATAAAAACTTGCTATTGCTCATATGATCCAACACTAACTGCAAGAAGTACCAAACCTGCTTTCATCACTGATGTGATCACTTTAAAAACATCTGTATCCAACATGGGATGTGAAGACAAGTGGGCGGCAATACCCCAAACTGGGTCATCAGTTTTATGGTCTCATTCTCTGCTTTTGGAATAACTGTTAACTATCAGGGGTACCCAAACTTTAGTGACTTGGGGTCTACATTTTTGTGAACTTTGTCATTGTGATCTACTTATATATGTGATAATCATAAGAAAATATCAGCATGTGCACACAATTCACTTACATTTAATCGGATATAAAAACCCATTTTTTTATTTTGTGTTTCAGATAGAGCATGCTTTTTCAAATAACTTACTCATTTACTTCTATTACCTAATTTTCTTTGTTCTCTTGGTATCTTTTGTTGAAAAGCAGGCACTTAAACTCAGGACCGTGCACGTGCTTGGAGCACTACTGGGCAGCAGTTTTGTAAGAATGTTATTCATTTGCTAGAGCACTAGACGGCAACAGAAATTTAATAATTTTTTTTTTAATTTTTATTAAATGCTCTGGGGCCTATTTATTATTGTGCGAGCGGACATGATCCGATATTGCGGATCATGTCCGCCGCACATCGATAAATCTTGACAGCATACGCTGTCGGCATTTATCATTGCACCAGAAGTTCTATTGAACTGCTGGTGCAATGCCGCCCCCTGCAGATTCACGGCCATGCTAGCAGGGGCTGTCAATCAACCTGATCGTATTCGATACAAAGCTTGATAAATATACCCCTCTCTTAATCACTATAGAAAAGTTTGTGGTTTAATAGCCCTTTAACAGCAGAGGCATAACTACACCTCATTGGACCCCAGGGTATAGTTTTTCTCTGGGTATCTTCTCCTCCTCAATTTCAATAGCAGATGAAAGAAGAACAAAATAAAATTAGAATAAACATACTTTTTTGCCTATTATTCTGTTATTTTTCTTTAAAGTATATATAGTTTAGATGTATGTAAATATATCACAAGATAAATGTTCTATTTTGGTTCCAGTTAACCAATGAATATTTGACCTTCCAGTTATTGCCACGTATTTCTAATATTTTCTAACTGCAACTGTTTTCTAATATTTTGGAATGGTTATTTTAGAAGTAAATGGAATGACAATATCTATTGATGTAAGAATATGCATTGTCTCTAGAGCTTCTTAAGATTACACTGTCCCGACAAACACTCTCATTCTCATATCAAATTCCTTGCATATGTCGGCCAACCGTCTATAGCAAAGCTTCCTGCAGTCCATGGTATTGTCAGAGAAAAGCTGTAAATGCAGCAAAAAATGACCAAATGATATCATTTTAAAGATAGTTCCAGTTTAATAGTGAACAGTGTGACATGATGTTAAAGTTATTAAAGAAAGACAAGTAACAGACGCAGGATTATAGTAGCTATTTACATATTTGTACATTTTACCAGCCATACCCTCTTCTGGAGATCATAAATTCTAAAATCTTTTTTTTTTTTTTTCATCAAGTTTATATTAAAGAAATGTAATTATATAGCCACAGCTATTTTTAGCAAGTCTGACTAAATGTTAATATTATTCAAGTCTTTGACTCTAGCATTTGAATAAGATTATTATGAGATTTTGTGCATTTCTGTATTCAAGCATATTTGAAAGTAGAATATAAAATAGGAAAACAGTGGAACAAAGAGAAGGAAAATTAAATATTGGTTTTGCTTTGCAGAAGAAAGTATATTTAATAGCCAAGACACATGAAAAAATAAATTTTTCTATATATTTGGTGAGTGAATACATAAGAAGCTGATTAAATTGGTGTATAAAAGGGAACATTTGTTAAACATTTAGTTTATTTGCTTTAGTTTAGTTGCAAATTTAATATCTATCTACTAGGGGCAAATTGACACTAGCCAGGGCCCCGGGCTAAAATAACGGAAGGGCCCCCACAATCACCCAATCACCCACCCACCTAAATGTATACAAATGTATGATAATGATGAGCATGGTCACCTTGCTGCCATGCCCCATCAGGCTCCCCAACCTCCAGGGATTGGGCCATCCACCTCAAGGGCCAGAGACAGGACCCTGAAACTCCAGGGCCAGACTCCACAGTGAGAGTATCCCCCAGGGCCCTCATAACTTTCAGGGTGGGACCCCACTACACCAAAACTTAATTGCTTAGTTACTGATAGTGCAGCTATCAGCTACAGCTCACAACCACTACACCAGCTCATTGGCTGTGACTGTGAACCTGTGACTGTGAACTTAGGCAACATACCAGGGACCATGGAAATGCCACTAGTGGGCCCCTCTCAATGCTGAGCCCTCAGTCCAGGTCCTGTTAGCCTAACCTCATAGTCTTCCCATTTTTTCTGCTAATATTGACCCATTACAATCTATCTGAAGTACAATGTGAAAACAGTATATGCAAGCTTTCGTGATTTTTTTTGCTTTAAGGGGCATTACCAGCATGTGAAATCACTTGAAAGTGATGCAGTATATCTGTAAAAAAGCTTACTATAAAGTATCACATGAACAACTTTGTGTTAAAAAGGAAGATATTTTCCTTAAAATTTCTTCACCTCACCAGAGTAAGTGCTCTGTAAGCAGTATCCTTCATGGAAAGAAAAAAAACAGTCAATCAGGGTCATCAGTGTTAAGTTTACATTTTGCTTTACTGTGATCTTGTGGGATTTCGCCATAATCTCTCAAGATTTCATAAACTTCCTTAAATTGAGGAGTGTCTGGACATGTCAGATCATGCACAGTCCTTTGCAAGACCCGGTACAAGCATTCTGGTTCCTTTACATGCGGATGTAGCTACTGAGGAAAATTTAAGGGAAATATCTTAAATTTTTACATAGAAATATTAATGTGATATATTCTAGCCAGCTTTTAACAGATATGCTGCATCACTTTTATGTGATTATGCATTTGGGCAATGTCCCACCTCAATTTTCTAAGCCATTTCAATAAATAGTATCTGTCCTAACTATAAGAAAGAAATGTATAAAAAGTATAAAAAGAAATTGAGAGAGTAGGAAATATTGCTTTTTTCACTTCCCGGTGCCACCCTTTTAATTAAATTTGAAAAAAACCATAACAGGAAGAAAAAGATCCAGGGCATATACTAATATCCTAAAAATAGCAAGGGAATAAAAAGCCCAAAGGGACTTCTTAAGACATTTATTCGAATATCCCCTTTTCAAAAATCTATCCCTCATCATTGAGGCATGAATGAAATTTAGAAAGAGAACAGTTCCTCCTCAGACGGAGGAACTGTCCATAAGGAATCCCTTTCTTGAGATGTTCTGGATGGCTACTCCTTGCGTGTAAGATGTTATTCATGGCATTCTTTTTCCTATAATTCTCAGTGACAATCGTCAGACCCTCTTTCTTCAGGGTTATGTCCAGGAAATTTAATTCCTTAACATTTGTTTCTGATGTCAGAAGTGGTTCAGTAAAGAAACAAAATCATTAAATTCATTTACTGTTCCATCCCACAAGACAATAACATTGTCCACATATCTGACCCACATAAGCACTTTATCATCAAAAGTACTACAGAGGCATGCATATGTGGGAGCACATATTACCCCCGTTGCTGTTCCTCATAGCTGACGGTACACCTGTCCATCAAATGTAAACACATTATTCTGAAGAATAAACTCTAGTAACAAAATGACAAATTCTGTATGTTCTGTATATACAGGACCCCTTGTCTCAAGGAATCTTCTGACCGCTGTAAGGCCTATCTGGTGTGGAATGGAGGAGTATAGAGCTTCCACATCTAAGGATGCCAGAATGGTCTTCTCACTTACTACCACCCCATCCAGTTTCCTTAATAGGTCTGCCATATCTTTTACATAAGATGTCAATGTTAATAAGAAGGGATGTAGATATTTATCCACATATTCTCCAATTTTCTCAGTGATACTGCCTATCCCCGAGACAATAGGTCTTCCCGGGGGACATTTCATATTCTTATGTAGTTTCGGCAGTACATAGAAGACTGGCATAACTGGGTGCTCAGGATATAAAAATGTAAATTCATTCTGGCTAATTACTCCTCTAATTCTTGCTTCATTCAGTAGTCTGAAGAGAGAATTTTGAATTTGCTCTAGAGGGTTGCTGTTAAGTTTTATATACTGTTTTTTTATCGTTTAGTTGACCTTTTACTTCATTCACATATAGATGTTCATCTAATAAAACCAGTTTACCGCCATTGTTGGCGGGCTTAATCACCAAACCTCTAGCCATACTCAATTCCTTTAAATCTTTCCTCTCCCTAGGTTTCAGGTTATCATCTGTTTGTTGGGATATTAATTTATCAATATCCTTTTCTATTTGTTTCACAAACAGATTGACAGCTGGAACCAAGGAGAGGGAAGGCATATAGGAGGATTTGGGTTTAAAAATGGGTCTCTGATCATGAGATATTTCACATTGAGGGTCCCTTTGGGTTTCCTCCTGAGCATTTTCTGCTAGAAAGCCATTTGATCAGTCACATCCAGATTATATGTGTGATCAGATTTAGATTTCATAATCACCAATAGCACAATTTTCCTAGCAAAAAGATGTAAGTCTTTTAAAACTTCAAATTTATCAATTGGAGCTGTCAGACAGAAAGAGAGGCCTTTTTTAAGAAGTTCAATATGAGCTACGTTAAGAGGAAATGAGGAAAGTTTGACAATCTGAAGTTCTTCATCATTGGGGTTAGCTAATAGCCCCTGCGTGCTCCCCTCCCTCTGAATCTCCCCCTGCTCTGAACTTATTGGTCCCCTCTCCCCCTTATCTGTCTGGTATGATATCGCTTCTCCCTCAGTGATGCCCCATCAGTAAGCAGAGACAGGTAAAAAATTGGGAAACTCTAGGAGATCATACCACTCCTCCAGCAATCTACTCAAATCTCAAAAGAAAAGGACAATAGAATACTCTAATTATATCCTCAAAAATAATAAATGTATAAAAGAAATTGAGAGAGTAGGAAATATTGTTTTTTTCACTTCCCGGTGCCACCCTTTTAATTAAATTTGAAAAAAAACATAACAGGAAGAAAAAGATTGAGAACATATATTAATATCCTAAAAATAGCAAGGGAATAAAAAGCAGGCACACGGAGAGTACTTAAGAAAAATGAATCTTTTATTATCCCAAACCACATACAAGTGGATCACCTGTCAGTGCTTAACTGCACCACCCAAAGTGAAAACTTAAAACCTTAAAACAGATGGTATAGAAGAGCATTGGGACCTATCCCTATCCCTAAGCATACATATGCAAAACTAGGATACACCTAAAAAACAAATCTTTATCAGGCAAGAAAAAATACATATGCAAAATTTTACACAGGCAGGACAATAGGAATAGTTGCGGATATCGTCCTCACATACAGATACAAATTTTAGAATATTAAGCTAATTATAGACACCCCAGTATCAGTGAGCAAACAGATGACAGTTCTCTTGCTGCATATTTGAATATTCAATTCATAGCCACTGAGAGAGTCACAGGTAAGTGAAGGATTCAACCGCAGCAATTCCTGCTGCACACTATATCGTTCAGATATATAGCCTCTGTGAGAAATCAACAAGTAACAGCACTTATCTTAAATATCTTGTTACAATAATAATTTGGGATAATAAAAGATTCATTTTTCTTAAGTACTCTCCGTGTGCCTGCTTTTCATTCCCTTGCTATTTTTAGGATATTAATATATGTCCTGAATCTTTTTCTTCCTGGTATGGTTTTTTTCAAATATAAGAAAGAAATGCTTGACAAACTTTTCAAAGAGGTTTTTATAAGAGTTTGACCTTCAACAAAACAGATAATATGCAGCAAAAGTAAAATATGAGATGTGTTTAACTGTTTAAATTTGTATTAATCATAAGGTTCCCAACTATGAAACCTGTCTTTTCTTGACCACTGTGATAACTATGCTGCTGGTGTTCATCGTTGCACGAGCACCTTTTACACGTTACTTTTTTTTACCTGAATATTAAAGTTGCTGAAAGTGTAAAGTGTAAAGGAAATACATTGTTAAATACACTCTTTTAGATTAAATAAATAAAAAAAAATGTTGACTTAAATGTCCCTTTAAGAAAAGAGCACTTTCTGGCTAATAAAGTCCAGAGCTCTGTTGAAGAATAAGGATGCATGTCCACCTGTATAGAAACAAAAATAAATTGTATTCAGGCAACCACAAACCTTTTAAAAAAAGAAAAAAAAAACTATGTCTTCAATATCCAGTTTTTACGGTAGATGTAACAAAAACAAAATCAAGGTATCTTTGCTATTACTAATCTAACTCCTTGTTTCCATTGATGTGGTAAAATGTGGAACCTGGTGATAAAATCATCATTCTCCACTAAAGTCTATGGGGATTTTTTTATGTTTCCTCAGTTTACAGACTTTACCACTTCAATGGAAACTAGGCCTCAGCCATGTTTATAATTTCTTAGTTCAAATGTAGCTTGGCCAAGGTAATGACCATTACAGGTCATTCATAACAGCAGAAATATCTAAGGTCTTCAATTGTTGTGGTAAAGTTTGGAAACTGGTGGTAACATAAAAATGCTCCATATACTTCAAAGGAGATAAATCTTTTTTTCACCAGTTTCTACAATTTACCACATCAATAGAAACTAGTTCTTAGTCTGTGCAAATCTTATAATAAACCCAATATGAGACAATCCTTTTAATGGTCAAACATGTTAAACAAATGAAGGGAAATACTAAATACATGTACCACCTTTGGATTGCTGTTGTAATTACATTTTTGTGGTCCAAAAAATATTTTGTAAATAAAGATTAATGTAAATCCTTGAACATATAGAATACGCACCAAGGTAAAAATGTCTCTAGATAGCTAAGGGGTCTCACACACATATTTTGCCTTTAGTGCAGAAGCATATCAATTTATTTTATCCTTAAACTGAACATCTGAATTATGAGCGCCCTTTCAAACAACTTTGTCAGCATTCTTTTTCTTTTGTCATATTGCAGGACTACATTGGCATTTTAATTTGTTGCAGTTTCATCTTTCGTTGACAAGATATGTCTAAAGGGAGACATGATACATGGCTTTACGGTTTATGTATAGTATTAAGCTCTTGTCCTTTGACTGCTACCATCAGCAATCAGACTATGATATGTTGACCCTTTTTGCTTTGATGATTCCTGTGGTTTTTCTTTGGAAAATACAGAGCACATCTTTAGAAAATGATTCAAATAAAAATTAAATATTGTTATATTTTGATATGCCATTGTATGCCATTAAAAAAGGTCAAGGATATTGCTGACCTTCCTGAAATATTTTACTATCACTGTGGATCAAATAGAGAACCTGTAAAGTTCTGCCAATAATCAGTTAACCTTAACCACACATTAGAAAATGCAACAAGATAATTACAGAAGGTAATGCAATGCCAACATTCGGCAGTCTTCCAGTTCAAATATTCTCACTATAAAAAAAATATATAAACTGTCGTTTGGTGTATAGATCTAGAGCAAATAGCCTGATAGTAAGAACAGAGGGAGAGTTAGAGAGTTAAAAAGAATTATGATGCTATCTATTCTAAATTAGGGGTCTGGAGGCCAGGTTACAATGTGCAAATTCTATATCTTCCTATGTATTATATTATACAAAAAAAAACAGCCTTTCTCATCATAGGAGCTGCAGAGGACTGATAAAGAGTAGTGTTGATTTTTACTGTATTTATCTCAAACTATGATGTAACTAGAATTACTGAACTTAAATATATTTGGAATGTTTTTGTTTGATACTGTAAAATCTTTACAAACGTTTGTGATTTTTTTAATATTTAACATATAAATCTAAGATAAATATGGCAACACACACACACACACATATATATATATATATATATATGGAAAGAGAAGTGGAATTGATAGCCTAAACTATCCTAGTCAGTGCTAAACCAAAGAAAAGCCAAAAGCACAAACCTCTGCTGCTAGAAACCAGGACCTATGTACCTCAAAACATAGGAGAAATAAAAAAAAAACACAGAAGAATGTATTCAGTGCAGGAGGAATGAGTGAAGAAAGCAACAAAGTGTCCAAATATGTTGCACTATACAAGAACACACACTGAAGCCTCAAAAGTTCAGATGCTAAAGTTTCAATGTATCAAATGAAAGGGAGCATGTAGTCTCAACTGTAAGCCGTAATGAGGGAAAACACAACTTGCTGGGTGTAATAGCAGAAGGAATTCCTACTTACGAGACATAACCTCAATCCTATGAGGTAAGGATATGGCATAGGCTTAGGGGAGGTGGAAACCCACACTGGACAGAAGAGATGGAGCAATCGGGTAGGAAGATGTCACTACTCGCCACTGCTTCCGTTCTTGCGCTCCATTATGGTCCCTTGTGATCCCCTTTATAGAGTCATAGACTCAAAGTGGATGTTGTAGAAAGGGAGACACAAAAGGCACCAAAATAGTGTAATAGCGTTTTATTAGAAATGACAAGCACAAGAAAAAGTGTACACTTACAGAAATAGACCTCAATTGCTTATGAGGTAAGTGAAGAGCCAAGATAAAACAAATTGGGTGCCTTACAGTGCAGGATAAGCGCTTATCCTCTCATGAAGAAGTCTTTGGGACTTTGAAACACATCAGGATCCGAGCAAGTCTCCTGGTGTTTGTACTCTCTGAATCTGTGCTTGCTAGCATCCACTGCAAGGCACCCAAATTGTTTTATCTTGGCTTGTACTTCACATACAAAAATTGAAAAACATATTAATATATATACATATATTAATAATAATAATTATTATTATTATAGATACTGTAAATATATATGTGTGTATAAGTGTATAGAGAATCTTCTCATAGTTTAATCATGTTTAATAAAATATCTACATAAAACAATCACACAATACCCCCCTTCAGGGCACCCAATTTGTTTTATCTTGCCTTGTTCTTCACATACAGAAATTGAGAAATTGTTATTTTTATTGTAAAACATATATACAGTATATATATATATATATATATATATATATATATATATATATATATATATATATATATATATATATATATATAGTTGGTCCAGCTGTATTTGGAAAATAATTGAAATGGCTGAGTATCATATGACTTAGATAACATTTTAACTGAGGCTTGGTCAAAAGGGATAATTAACTCCAGTTGGATTTTCTGAGAGTTAAGTTTCCTAGAATTCTGACTTTCTACACTATACCTAAGTTAC
Organism: Bombina bombina; assembly: GCF_027579735.1. Lineage (NCBI taxonomy): Eukaryota > Metazoa > Chordata > Amphibia > Anura > Bombinatoridae > Bombina > Bombina bombina. The sequence goes on from NC_069504.1 coordinate 157,310,056, forward strand.
ACAAAAACAAAAATCCTCCCCCAGGCCGGCCTAGTGTGTCTGGCCAGGGAGGGCTACTTGAACATATTGCTAAATATGTAGATTGGAATCTAAGACCTTTCCTTTCCTAAATTCCTTCATTTGTGAAAGATACCACTGAGGTAATGCACAAGTTGGATGATATTGTTCTGTCTGAGAAGACCTTACTAGTGACCATGGACGTTGAGGCGTTGTACTCCTCTACCCCTCATCATTTAGGGATAGAAGCCTCACTCTTTTATTTAAAACAAAGAGGCAGTAGATACGATACCCATACAATTTTTGTTATTGAATTATTACGTTTTGTCATGGAACAAAATTACTTTAAGTTTGATGGGAAATTTTACAAACAGATATTAGGAACGGCCATGGGTGCATGTTGTGCACCCACATATGCATGACTCTATTTAGGCAAATGGGTATTAGATTCCATTTTGGATGCACCAAGTATATTTGATGGAATGGTTGTATCATGGATTCGCTATATTGATGATGTCTTGATGTTTTGGGAAGGGTCGGCTGAATTATTGCAAGACTTTGTGGCGTATATCAATACTTTGAACTTAAAATTTACATATCAATATAGCAACAAAGAAATTGCTTTTTTAGACTTGTTACTTACAAAGCATTCTGATTATTCTCTACTTAGACAAAGTTATTGTAAACCAACGGCTGCAAATACCCTCCTAGAGGCATCAAGTCATCATCCCAAATCCCAGATTAAGGGCATCCCAATTGGACAATGCCTAAGACATAGACGTAATTGTTCTACTGAGTCTCTGTTTAAACATGCTGACGACCTAAGAAATCATTTCGTAATAGAGGTTATAATTGGAAATCTCTAAAATCAGGTTTTTCGAGAGCTAGTAACACCACTAGACAGTCATTGCTATATAATATGAAAGATACACCCCATAATGAAAAAGTTTAGAATGATTACTACTTATAATGAAAGCTGGCAAGATATAAAAGCCATACTTTCAAAGCACTGGCATCTACTGACTCTTGACAGGGACATATATCCATTTGTTGGAGATTTTCCTCTACTAACTGCTAAAAAGGCCCCATCCCTAAAAGACAAACTTGTACATAGCCATTATGTTAGCAATGAACCTAAGAATTGGCTACAGAGCTCGAAACCTAAAAATGGGTGCTATCCATGCAATAAATGCAAAATGTGTAAATATTTATTAAGAGAAGGATTTATTGAAGATACCAAGGGTATCAAATACAGAATTAAAGGTTACATTACATGTAAAACTGTTGGGGTGGTCTATGTGCCCCCTTTTTGTAACTAGGGTTTGGTTTGAAGGTATAATGATTTACTAATAATTTGGATATCCCCATTTACCTTCCAGAATAAAATTCCCTTTAAAACATTTGCCCTCAATACCCTGCATTACTGATCAAGCGTTATGTATAAAGGTAGCTGATGTTACCATGTATACTAAATTATCGTCACATTTAGTGAAAAAATGTTTCCTCCTTTTATATTATATAAGTTTGGAGCTGTATATGATAGGTGTATATATGCACCTGTGATTTGTATTACTTAACTCTCAAGTTACCCGTATTTTGTTTAGTTATCACATCAGTGAATGTGATTTCTGAATAATACCTTTTGCGAAGCCAGCCATGACAAGTGCTATTCGGCATGTTTTATTTTTGTGTGGTACTAAGTTAAATACACTTTATTCCTGACACCGAACTAGTTAAATATTTCACCCGGCAGACTATAAATAGTCTCTATGTGACATGCTTAAACCACATGCCTGACGAAGCCCAATAGGATCATTGGAATGGGTGAAACACGTGTTGCAAGATAAGGGGAATGATCACGCCCACTGGAGCTCCGTGAGCATGGTGCTTGTACGGTTGGAGTTGGTTTGCCCCAGAAGAGTTCCCTAGTCCTGGATACTAGGAGGCATTAACACAGTCTGAGGAACTGCTCACTGCTGGGACGTGGTCCCTACCTCATCGGAAATGCCGCTAGTCTATCCGGAGAAGCAGAGAATTTTGTGACAACCATCTCTGTAATGGAGGAAGTGGCACCTGGATTTAGACTTAATTCAAGTCGTAATGGAGAGGTGAGCTGAAATTACATTCTCCACTGTGAACGCAAAGGGGAGGTACCGCTGAACCGCTATTAACTGTGTTCTCTGTTTAACAATTGTTGGAGGCTGACTGGCTAACAATCTTTAACTTTCACGCAGTGTGCTATTATTTTTTAGCTTCCTTGCTTGACTAACAACTAACTGCTACATCATCAAGTGTCTTCATGCCTGCTAATAATTGCTAGCACAAAGACTTTGTAATCACACACATTTGCATGTGAAGACTTCCAACCGGTTTTGCCGCTGATACCGACTATGTTTGGGACAGTTATTTGTTACAGAGTAACAGTTGATTATTATTTTCAGTTGTTTGGTGTCTTTACCTTGTTAGTATCCATTAAGTGGTACAATTTGATTATGAACTAATCAGCAAGGCAACATCTTGGTTATACATTTATATTAGATTTATTCCAATAAATGATAACTGTCAAATCTGTACTGTCCACCGATTTCTGTGTCCAACTTTGACCTGCATACTTCATCAGGGGTAATTTATATTTTGGGTCATGAGTTAGTGCCGGAATAGGGGTATCTCTTCCTTTTCTCTTTTTCATTAATATATATATATATATATATATATATATATATATATATATATATATCCTCCGGTACCAAAGCAGGAGATCAACAATGGAAGTGTAAGTTCTGGAAAAATAAGTGCACAGAGAATCTCCTCATAGTGTAATCATGTTTAATAAAAGATATACAAGAAACAATCACACAATCCCCCCTTCAGGGTGGGTACTCACAAGATAAAACCTCAATCACTATTAGGTAAGGTTTAAGCCACGCCCACCTTTTGCCACAGTGCCAGGTGCGGAGTATCTGAGTTGGTTGCATAGTGTTAGTTTTAACTTTCTGCTACTTTGTATACCCTTATATTACCCTGGCATTTGCTTTATTTGCTGAACTTCATTTGGAATTTTGCACCTTACTCGCTATATAGCGAATTGGTTACACTATTGAACTGAAGAACTCAATCACAGCCTTGCAGATTATGGAGTGGATTTATCATCACCATTCTTTGGTGCTCTACGCTTAAACCTTACCTCATAGTGATTTAGGTTTTATCTTGTGAGTACCCACCCTGAAGGGGGGATTGTGTGATTGTTTTATGTATATCTTTTATTAAACACGATTACACTATGAGGAGATTCTCTGTGCGCTTATTTTTCCAGAACTTATACATTTTTGATCTCCTGCTTTGGTACCGGAGGACTAACTAATAAGCTGCTGTTTCTCCATGAACTTGAAAGAAAAAGGAAAAAAGGACATTGATCCACAGATAAGACTCTGTTGCTTTATATGCATAATTTTGTTGCATTTATTATTATCATCTATCTGTATTATATTTCATTTACTGTATATAGTTTGCACAGTTTTGATCTGTGTTGTTTTACACGGATCTGTTTGCTTTATATATATATATACAGGGAGTGCAGAATTATTAGGCAAGTTGTATTTTTGAGGATTAATTTTATTATTGAACAACAACCATGTTCTCAATGAACCCAAAAAACTCATTAATATCAAAGCTGAATAGTTTTGGAAGTAGTTTTTAGTTTGTTTTTAGTTATAGCTATTTTAGGGGGATATCTGTGTGTGCAGGTGACTATTACTGTGCATAATTATTAGGCAACTTAACAAAAAACAAATATATACCCATTTCAATTATTTATTTTTACCAGTGAAACCAATATAACATCTCAACATTCACAAATATACATTTCTGACATTCAAAAACAAAACAAAAACAAATCAGTGACCAATATAGCCACCTTTCTTTGCAAGGACACTCAAAAGCCTGCCATCCATGGATTCTGTCAGTGTTTTGATCTGTTCACCATCAACATTGCGTGCAGCAGCAACCACAGCCTCCCAGACACTGTTCAGAGAGGTGTACTGTTTTCCCTCCTTGTAAATCTCACATTTGATGATGGACCACAGGTTCTCAATGGGGTTCAGATCAGGTGAACAAGGAGGCCATGTCATTAGATTTTCTTCTTTTATACCCTTTCTTGCCAGCCACGCTGTGGAGTACTTGGACGCGTGTGATGGAGCATTGTCCTGCATGAAAATCATGTTTTTCTTGAAGGATGCAGACTTCTTCCTGTACCACTGCTTGAAGAAGGGGTCTTCCAGAAACTGGCAGTAGGACTGGGAGTTGAGCTTGACTCCATCCTCAACCCGAAAAGGCTCCACAAGCTCATCTTTGATGATACCAGCCCAAACCAGTACTCCACCTCCACCTTGCTGGCGTCTGAGTCGGACTGGAGCTCTCTGCCCTTTACCAATCCAGCCACGGGCCCATCCATCTGGCCCATCAAGACTCACTCTCATTTCATCAGTCCATAAAACCATCGAAAAATCAGTCTTGAGATATTTCTTGGCCCAGTCTTGACGTTTCAGCTTGTGTGTCTTGTTCAGTGGTGGTCGTTTTTCAGCCTTTCTTACCTTGGCCATGTCTCTGAGTATTGCACACCTTGTGCTTTTGGGCACTCCAGTGATGTTGCAGCTCTGAAATATGGCCAAACTGGTGGCAAGTGGCATCTTGGCAGCTGCACGCTTGACTTTTCTCAGTTCATGGGCAGTTATTTTGCGCCTTGGTTTTTCCACACGCTTCTTGCGACCCTGTTGACTATTTTGAATGAAACGCTTGATTGTTCGATGATCACTCTTCAGAAGCTTTGCAATTTTAAGAGTGCTGCATCCCTCTGCAAGATATCTCACTATTTTTTACTTTTCTGAGCCTGTCAAGTCCTTCTTTTGACCCATTTTGCCAAAGGAAAGGAAGTTGCCTAATAATTATGCACACCTGATATAGGGTGTTGATGTCATTAGACCACGCCCCTTCTCATTACAGAGATGCACATCACCTAATATGCTTAATTGGTAGTAGGCTTTCGAGCCTATACAGCTTGAAGTAAGACAACATGCATAAAGAGGATGATGTGGTCAAAATACTCATTTGCCTAATAATTCTGCACTCCCTGTACATACAATCCAAGAAAAAAAGCAGGCACTCTCCGTTTAAACTTTCAAAATATTTACTAAGTGACGTTTCGGGGTTTCACCCCCGTCCTCAAACTTACAGCACAATTTGAGAGTGCTTCACCACTTGACTTTGTTTGTATATATATATATATATATATATATATATATATATATATATATATATATATATATACACACACAGTATATATGTTATTTTTTTATCCCTATGGATTATTTAGAGCATTATTTTTAGATGTAGCATAGAAATGTTTATAGTATCATGTCCCTATAAATATTTCTATTTTTTTTTCTCATGTGAAGCATTTCTCATAACGTATATTATTTGTGCAATGAACTCTTAATTAATGTGTCATGCATCATTAGACTAATGCATTTGCGCTTACTATGTATGACTGATTTATAGTTTTCTGTAAAATTGTGCATGGGAGCAACATGCTGTTGACAAAAAAACATGATTAGAGCTTTTTGCAAATAGATGTAGGTTAGAAAATCTCCAACTCAGTTGCTTGAACATTGATGTATCTCCATTTCCCATGGATAATTTATAAATATGGACGATAACTCAAAATCTGATGTACTAATGCCAGATAAAGAGAGTATTTTATTTGTTTATGTAAGTGACCATAGAGGCACTGAGATATAGGGGTAGATTTACCAATGTCTGTCTGACACGATACGCTGTAGCGTATCATGTCCGACAGACATCGCTGAATGCCGACAGCATGAAGGCTCAGCGGAAACAAGGGGCATCAAGCTCCATACGGAGATTGATAAATATACCCCAATGTGTGTATATTGTGTCTCACAACTTGCATCATTTGGTTTTTAATACTTTTGTTTATATTTATATGTATGTATATGTGTATTAGTGTGTGCACACATACAAACATTCACATACATCTGTATACCTACATACATGCATATGTACACATACATACATTCACATACATCTGTATACACACACACATAGACATACATATGCACACATACATACATTCACATACATTTGTATACACACACACATAGACATACGCACATACAAATACACACACATATACATATCCTTTTTAAAGTGCTGTTAAAATAGAGCAGTAATACATTACTTGGAGCTAGCTGAACACATCTGGTTAGCTCATGCCAAGAGACATATGTGTGTAGCCATCAATCACCAGATAGCTCTTTGTAGTGTATTGGTGCTCCTAAGTATGATTTTCGTCAAGGATATCAAATGAACAAAATCAATTCTCACAATCATGTACCTTTAAATACGATAAAATATTTTCACAGTAAATTTGTTTCAAAATGCAATAAATTCTAAAGTTATGTTTACATAAAAAACATGGATTACAATTTGGTAAATAATTTTTTTAAATTATATTTTATTTCGCATAATGTTTTGGGCTTTCCTTATTGCAGTGAGTAGGTGTTGGAACACAACTGCATGAAGTAAAGTATAAACTATAAAATGATTTAAAGTAAATAACAACTATACTAAAGTTATTAACCTCTAAACTTAACCCTAAGTCTAACCCTAACCCTAACACCCCTAACTTTAAAGGGACACTGAACCCAATTTTGTCTTTCATGATTCAGATAGAGCATGAAATTTTAAGCAACTTTCTAATTTACTCCTATTATCAATTTGTCTTCGTTCTCTTGCTATCTTTATTTGAAAAAAAAGGCATCTAAGCATTTTTTGGGGTTCAGAACTCTGGACAGCACTTTTTTATTGGTGGATGAATTTATCCACCAATCAGCAAGAACAACCCAGGTTATTCACCAAAAATGGGCCGGCATCTAAACTTATATTCTTGCATTTCAAATAAAGATACCAAGAAAATGAAGAAAATTTGATAATAGGAGTAAATGAGAAAGTTGCTTTCAATTTCATGCTCTATCTGAATCACGGAAGAATAAATTTGGGTTCAGTGTCCCTTTAACATAATTAAAATAAATCTAAATAAAAATTAAAATTAATACCTAAATAATTCCTATTTAAAACTAAATACTTACCTGTAAAATAAACCCTAAGCTAGCTACAATATAACTAATAGTTACATTGTATCTATCTTAGGTTTTATTTTTATTTCACAGCTAAGTTTGTATTTATTTTAACTAGGTAGATTAGTTATTAAATAGTTATTAACTATTTACTAAACTACCTAGTTAAAATAAATACAAATTTACCTGTAAAATAAAACCTAACCTGCCTTACACTAACACCTAACATTACACTACAATTAAATAAATTACATAAATTAAATACAATTACCTAAATTACAAAAGCAAACAAACACTAAATTATACAAAATAAAAAAGAAATTATCAAATATTTAAACTAATTACACCTAATAGCCCTATCAAGGTGAGCAGTTACAATAACTTGCAAGTTAGCACCGAGCCGCTCATAACGCAAAACTTGTAATCTAGCCGATTATTATTTATTTTTTGCCACGTACACTAATTAAATTAAAATAAACATGCAGTTTCACAAACTAGTATAGAAAATTGTATATTCTCTGATAAAAAAAATAATTCAAGGCATGTCAATGATATGTGTAGGTACTATAACTAGTATACTGCACAACCAAATCTAATACTCTCCAAGAAGAATGTGGAATCCTAAGTGTCAAAGTTCAATATTTTTAAAAAGAATGTGATACATATTTTCAAGTACAAATGCCCCCAAAACTGCTTTGCAAGAGAATAAAAGAAGAGCAGCAAATGAAAAATATCTATCTTAAACACGTAGCGTGACAAATATATTTATTCAAGCATAATTATATTTGTCATGCAGCTGTATATTTGCAAGTGAGTGAAATAAAGAATCAGAACCATTTTCCAGATAAGATTTAATATACATTAGCCTTATCAAAACTGAGAACGTGAAACATGGCTAAAGCTAATGTGATTAAATTCCTTTGTTATAATGTTCAGTTGAAGAACATATAAACTGGAAACCATAGCTCTGATGCACTGAATAAAATGACTACTTGAACCAATTTCAAATAATAAAGATTAAGAAGAAGATTTAAAAAGTATTGGTTGGAAAAGTTTCATACGTATGATATGTCAAAGTGAAAGTGTTCATGCATAAATTTAGAACGCTGCTATACTATTTAGAAACACAATGGGCTTCACATTGACGTGATATCTCCATAACCAGCAGGATCTCTGCTTGTTTCTCTCAGCTGGCATTATAAGCAAACTTGCAAATCTTATTTTAATATTTTGTTCATATCAGCAGGAGCTTCTGCTTGACTTCTCCGCTGCTTTTCAAATCTCACTGATCACTTTCTCACATGGTTGGTTAAAGCTAACACTTGAAATTAACATCAGTGTGATTGAACTGTTCTTTTAAAATAGACTATGATGTTTGACACATAAACAGATGTCACAATCTGCTCTCAGATTTTTGTAGAATGTTAAACATGACAGTTGATGAACAGATGCACAAAGGTGGATCAACCACAATGACAACTATATGACCAACTAAGGACTCTTGTCTGCTAATGCACACAGTCATGTGACAAGAATGCTTCTTCAATAACAAATATGCTAAAACCATGCACACAACAGTATGGAAGTCAGTAGGATTGGTGGAACATTTACTTATGTGTGAATCACCCAGTAAAACATTAGGAATCCAATTAATTTATTGGTAAAATGTTATGCTGATCAATACAAACTTCAAATTATCTGATTGGTTGACTTCTATTTTTTCCAATTGGCTATGGAAATTAATTATATTAATTTGTGGTAATTGCTATTGAATGTTTATATTAACCATCAGATATGTACAGATAATTGCCACTGTTTGACTATTTTGTAAAAATGCTCAATATCTTCATATTCCTTTTTGCCACCTTTTGTCTCTATAACAAACTGCTTTATTCAATTACTCCCTCCCCCTCACCACCTGAACTGTTCATTAGTCCATCTCTCTTAACCTCACCTTACTTTTGTATTCATGGACTTCACACATTCCTAAATACTCTCTCTCCCCCTTGCACCTCATCCCAAAAACAGTCCCAATACTGCAAATCTGCATCTCATCTCATGTCACTCTCCCTCTTGCTCATACTAGCTGCTAGGGACATCTCCCCTAATCCTGGTCCCCCACAACTTCCTAGCCTTGCACACCCATGTGTGCCTTTAAATAGACTTCCCTCACATTTTCTTCATTCAAAACACACATGATTCTCACTACCTTAAGCTAAATCTCTCCAAATCTGAGCTCCTTATTTTCCACCCTTTTTAAAAAATCTCCACCCCCCCCACTTATCTATAACTGTTAATAACTCAATCATTACCCCTACCCCAGATGCCCGATGTCTTGGAGTCACACTTGACTCAGATCTTTCTTTCATTCCTCACATTCAGTCCTTGACTAAAGCCTGCCGCTTCCACATTAAAAACATCTCTAAAATTATACATTTCCTTGCACAAGACACAGCTAAAATTTTAATCCACTCTCTTATCCTTTCCCTCAACTACTGCAACTCCATCTTCTCTGGTCTCCCTAGCTGTTGCCTAGCTCCTTTACAATCCATAATGAATGCCTCTGCCAGGCTCATCTTCCTTACACGTCACTCTTCATCTGCTGCACCTTTCTGCAAATCCCTTCACTGGCATTCGCTGTCGGCATTTATAATTGCACAAGTAGTTCACTAGAACTGCTTGTGCAATACCTCCCCCTGCAGATTCACGGCCAATCGGCCACTAGCAGGGGGAGTCAATCAACCCGATCATATTCGATCAGGTTGATTTCTGTCCGCCACCTCAGAGCAGGTGGACAAGTAATGGAGCAGGGGTCTTTAGACAACAAGGGGCATCAAGCTCCATTCAGAGCTTGATAATTTGTCCCCTTAGTCTCCAGATACTCTCCCTCCCGACCCCTTCGCTCTGCTCACAGTCTCCTACTCTCCTCCTCTCTTGCTACCTCCTCACATTCCTGTTTACATGACTTCTCCAGACTGGCTCCTATCTTATGGAACTCTGCCTCGCTCCACAAGACTCTCCCTTAGTTTTAAAAGCTTCAAGTGCTCCCTACAGACCATACTATTCAGGGATGCATACAACCTACACTAACCTTTCCTAACTCCATTGCTATCCCCTTGGCACTTTTAATTACTACAGGTTTGTTACACTTTAAAAATATCAGTAATTCGGATAATTAGTATGTATTTCAGATAAGACTCTTACACATCAATGGCTAGATTACAAGTGGCACACTAATGTTAGCGCACGTGATAATTTACACTCATATTACAAGTTGAAACACGAATGCAAGAGGGCAATCAAATTTAATGTGCATTGGTTAGCGCGACTGAAAGCTTTGTGTAAAGGGTTAGGGCTAAAACAAAAGTTGTACTAAACATAAAATAAATACATTAAGATATACAGTGACATTCATATAAACACAAACGCCTAGATTTAGAGTTTGGTGGTAGCCGTCAAAACCAGCGTTAGAGGCTCCTAACGCTGGTTTTTACTGCCCGCTGGTATTTGGAGTCAGTCAGGAAAGGGTCTAACGCTCACTTTCCAGCCGCAACTTTTCCATACCGCAGATCCCCTTACATCAATTGCGTATCCTATCTTTTCAATGGGATCTTTCTAACGCCGGTATTTAGAGTCGTGGCTGAAGTGAGCGTTAGAAATCTAACGACAAAACTCCAGCCGCAGCAAAAAGTCAGGAGTTAAGAGCTTTCTGGGCTAACGCCGGTTCATAAAGCTCTTAACTACTGTGCTCTAAAGTACACTAACACCCATAAACTACCTATGTACCCCTAAACCGAGGTCCCCCCACATCGCCGCCACTCTATTACATTTTTTTAACCCCTAATCTGCCGACCGCCACTGCCGCCACCTACGTTATCCCTATGTACCCCTAATCTGCTGCCCCTAACACCGCCAACCCCTATATTATATTTATTAACCCCTAATCTGCCGCCCCCAACGTCGCCTTCACCTACCTACAATTATTAACCCCTAATCTGCCGACCGTACCTCACCACCACTATAATAAATGTATTAACCTCTAATTCGCCTCACTCCCGCCTCAATAACCCTATAATAAATAGTATTAACCCCTAATCTGCCCTCCCTAACATCGCCGACACCTAACTTCAAGTATTAACCCCTAATCTGCCGACCGGACTTCACCGATACTCTAATAAATTTATTAACCCCTAAAGCTAAGTCTAACCCTAACACCCCCCTAAGTTAAATATAATTTAAATCTAACGAAATAAATTAACTCTTATTAAATAAATTATTCCTATATAAAGCTAAATACTTACCTGTAAAATAAACCCTAATATAGCTACAATATAAATTATAATTATATTGTAGCTATTTTAGGGTTTATATTTATTTTACAGGCAACTTTGTATTTATTTTAACCACGTACAATAGCTATTAAATAGTTAATAACTATTTAATAGCTACCTAGTTAAAATAATTACAAAATTACCTGTAAAATAAATCCTAACCTAAGTTACAATTAAACCTAACACTACACTATCAATAAATAAATTAAATAACATACCTACAAATAAATACAATTAAATAAACTAACTAAAGTACAAAAAATAAAAAAAGCTAAGCTACAAAAAATAAAAAATTTAATTACAAACATAATAAAAATATTACAACAATTTTAAGCTAATTACACCTACTCTAAGCCCCCTAATAAAATAACAAAGCCCCCCAAAATAAAAAAATGCCCTACCCTATTCTAAAATTAAAATAGAAAAGCTCTTTTACCTTAACAGCCCTTAAAAGGGCCTTTTGCGGGGCATACCCCAAAGAATTCAGCTCTTTTGCCTGTAAAAAAAACATACAATACCCCCCCAACATTACAACCCACCACCCACATACCCCTAATCTAACCCAACCCCCCCTTAAATACACCTAACACTAAGCCCCTGAAGATCTTCCTACCTTGTCTTCACCATGCCAGGTATCACCGATCGCTCCAGGCTCCGAAATCTTCATCCAAGCCCAAGCGGGGGCTGGAGATCCATCATCTGGCTGAAGTCTTCTATCAAGCGATGGCTGAAGAGGTCCAGAAGGCTCTCCAAAGTATTCATGCTATCCGGGCAGAAGAGTAGATCCGGACCGGCAACCATCTTCTTCCAAGCGGTGACAAGCGGCTCCATGTTGAAGACCTCCGGCGCGGATCCATCCTCTTCTTGCGACGTCCTAAGTCTGAATGAAGGTTCCTTTAAATGACGTCATCCAAGATGGCGTCCCTCGAATTCCGATTGGCTGATAGGATTCTATCAGCCAATCGGAATTAAGGTAGGGAAAATCTGATTGGCTGAGCCGCTTGTCACCGCTTGGAAGAAGATGGTTGCCGGTCCGGATCTACTCTTCTGCCCGGATAGCATGAAGACTTTGGAGCCTCTTCTGGACCTCTTCAGCCGTCGCTTGATAGAAGACTTCAGCCGGATGATGGATCTCCAGCCCCCGCTTGGGCTTGGATAAAGATTTCGGAGCCTGGAGCGATCAGTGATACCTGGCATGGTGAAGACAAGGTAGGAAGATCTTCAGGGGCTTAGTGTTAGGTTTATTTAAGGGGGGTTTGGGTTAGATTAGGGGTATGTGGGTGGTGGGTTGTAATGTTGGGGGGGGTATTGTATGTTTTTTTTTTACAGGCAAAAGAGCTGAATTCTTTGGGGTATGCCCCGCAAAAGGCCCTTTTAAGGGCTGGTAAGGTAAAAGAGCTTTTCTATTTTAATTTTAGAATAGGGTAGGGCATTTTTTTATTTTGGGGGGGCTTTGTTATTTTATTAGGGGGCTTAGAGTAGGTGTAATTAGCTTAAAATTGTTGTAATATTTTTATTATGTTTGTAATTAAAAAATTTTATTTTTTGTAACTTAGCTTTTTTTATTTTTTGTACTTTAGTTAGTTTATTTAATTGTATTTATTTGTAGGTATTTTATTTAATTTATTTATTGATAGTGTAGTGTTAGGTTTAATTGTAGATAATTGTAGGTATTTTATTTAATTTATTTATTGCTAGTGTAGTGTTAGGTTTAACCCCTTAATGACCGGACCATTTTTCAATTTTCTTACCCTTTATGACAATGGCTATTTTTACATTTCTGCAGTATTTGTGTTTAGCTGTAATTTTCCTCTTACTCATTTACTGTACCCACACACATTATAACCGTTTTTCTCACCATTAAATGGACTTTCTAAAGATACCATTATTTTCATCATATCTTATAATTTACTTTAAAAAAATACATAAAATATGAGGAAAAAATTGACCCCCAAAATCTGTTACACATCTACAACCACCAAAAAACACCCATGCTAAATAGTTTCTAAATTTTGTCCTGAATTTAGAAATACCTAATGTTTACATGTTCTTTGCTTTTTTTCCAAGTTATAGGGCAAAAAATACAAGTAGCACTTTGCTATTTCCAAACCACTTTTTTTCAAAATTAGCGCTAGTTACATTGGAACACTGATATCTGTCTGGAATCCCTGAATATCCATTGACATATATATATATATTTATTTAGAAGACATCCCAAAGTATTGATCTAGGCCCATTTTGGTATATTTCATGCCACCATTTCACTGCCAAATGCGATCAAATAAAATAAATTGTTTACTTTTTCACAAATTTTTTCACAAACTTTAGGTTTCTCGCTGAATTTATTTACAAACAACTTATGCAATTATGGCATACATGGTTGTAAATACCTTTATGGAATCCCCTTTGTTCAGAAATAGCAGACATATATGGCTTTGACGTTGCTTTTTGGTAATTAGAAAGCCGCTAAATGCCGCTGCACACCACGTGTGTATTATGCCCAGCAGTGAAGGGGTTAATTAGGTAGCTTGTAGGGAGCTTTTAGGTTTAATTTTAGTGTAGTGTAGTGTAGTAGACAACCCAAATTATTGATCTAGGCCCATTTTGGTATATTTCATGCCACCATTTCACCGCCAAATACGATCAAATAAAAAAAAGACTGTTAAATTTATCACAATTTTAGGTTTCTCACTGAAATTATTTACAAACAGCTTGTGCTATTATGGCACAAATGGTTGTAAATACTTCTCTAGGATCCCCTTTGTTCAGAAATAGCAGACATATATGGCTTTGGCGTTGCTTTTTGGTAATAATAAGGCTGTTAAATGCTGCTGCGCAGCACACTTGCAATATGCCCAGCAGTTAGGGGTTAATTAGGTAGCTTGTAGGGTTAATTTTTAGCTCTATTGTAGAGATCAGCCTCCCACCTGACACATCCCACCCCCTGATCCCCCCTGACCCCCCTCAAACAGCTCTCTTCCCTCTCCCACCTCACAATTGTCACCGCCATCTTAAGTACTGGCAGAAAGTCTGCCAGTACTGAAATAAAAAGCTTTTTTTTTTTTTTTTTTTATACTGTCTGCAGTGATGGATCCCCCCTTACCCCACAACCTCCCTGATCCCCCCATACATTTCTCTAACACTCCCCTGGACCCCCTCTACATATATGCCTCCATCTTGGGTACTGGCAGCTGTCTGCCAGTACCCAATTTGCCCCCCAAATTTGTTTTTTTTTAACTTTTTTATGTAAAGCATTTGTTTTCTGTAGTGTAGCTGGCCCCCCTCAACAATCTACATCCCTCCCCCTCCCAGATCCCTTACTAAAATACAGAGATCAGCATTCATCCTTATTGTTTTTTTTTTTTATGCACATTTTGCGTGCGCGCGCGCTCGTACGCACACGCGCACACGCCGCCCCCCGCCCCCCCCGGCCGCACCAGCCCGCAATCGCCGACAAGATCGGTAAGAGAGGCAATATATTACAACGGCAAACAGTGCCGATGGAAGCTGCTCCCACCTACCAACGTGAACAAATGTTTAGCCATCAACGGCCGATGCAGAGAGGGCCACAGAGTGGCCCTTTCTGCATCGGTGGGTAATATAGGGGATTGCAGTGATGTCTCAATATTGAGACATCACTACAATCCCTTGTAAGCAGCTGGAAGCGATCATGATCGCTCCCAGCACTTCAAAAGGCAGAGGACGTACCAGGTACGTCAATTGTCACTAAGGGGAGTTTTTCCTATGACGTCCTCTGTCATTAAGGGGTTAATTGTAACTTAGGTTAGGATTTATTTTACAGGTAATTTTGTAATTATTTTAACTAGGTAGCTATTAAATAGTTCTTAACTATTTAATAGCTATTGTACCTGGTTAAAATAAATACAAAGTTGCCTGTAAAATAAATATAAATCCTAAAATAGCTACAATATAATTATTATTTATATTGTAGCTACATTAGGGTTTATTTTACAGGTAAGTATTTAGCTTTAAATAGGAATAATTTATTTAATAAGAGTTAATTTATTTCGTTAGATTTAAATTATATTTAACTTAGGGGGATGTTAGGGTTAGACTTAGCTTCAGGGGTTAAAAAATTTATTAGAGTAGCGGTGAGGTCCGGTCGGCAGATTAGGGATTAATACTTGAAGTTAGGTATCGGCGATGTTAGGGAGGGCAGATTAGGGGTTAATACTATTTATTATAGGGTTAGTGAGGCGGATTAGGGGTTAATACATTTATTATAGTAGCAGTGAGGTCCGGTCGGCAGATTAGGGGTTAATAATTGTAGGTAGGTGGAGGCGACGTTGTGGGGGGCAGATTAGGGGTTAATAAATATAATATAGGGGTCGGCAGTGTTATGGGCAGCAGATTAGGGGTACATAGGGATAATGTAGGTTGCGGCGGTGTACAGAGCGGCAGAGTAGGGGTTAATAATAATATGCAGGGGTCAGCGATAGCGGGGGCGGCAGATTAGAGGTTAATAAGTGTAAGGTTAGGGGTGTTTAGACTCGGGGTACATGTTAGGGTGTAAGGTGCAGACTTAGGAAGTGTTTCCCCATAGGAAACAATGGGGCTGCGTTAGGAGCTTAACGCTGCTTTTTTGCAGGTGTTAGGTTTTTTTTCAGCTCAAACTGCCCCATTGTTTCCTATGGGGGAATCGTGCACGAGCACGTTTTTGAAGCTGGCCGCGTCCATAAGCACCGCTGGTATCGAGAGTTGCAGTAGCGGTAAATTATGCTCTACGCTCCTTTTTTGGAGCCTAACGCACTAAAAACGCAGCCATTCTGTGAACTCTAAATACCAGCAGTATTTAAAAGGTGCGGGGGAAAAAAAGCATGCGTTAGCTACGCGGGTCGTTACCGACAAAACTCTAAATCTAGCCGTATCTTAGTAATATAATTATAAATAAAAAATATATTTTATGTGTGTCTAAATAATAATTCTATAATAATATTTAATAATGTGTTTTACTGTGTATTTACTGTAGTTATTTTTAATGTTCATCACATACAGGACAATGCTATTTTTATTGTAAATACATATTCTATATATATATATATACTGTATATATTGCATAACATTATATATATACTGTATATATTGCATAACATTATATATATATATATATATATATATATATATATATATATATACTGTATATATTGCATAACATTATATATATATACTGTATATACTGCATAACATTATATATATACTGTATATATTGCATAACATTATATATATATATATACTGTATATATTGCATAACATTATATATATATATATATATATATATATATATATTCTGTATATATTACATAACATTATATATATACTGTATATATTGCATAACATTATATATATATATATATACTGTATATATTGCATAACATTATATATATACTGTATATATTGCATAACATTATATATATATATATATATATATATACACATACTGTATATATTGCATAACATTATATATATACTGCATATATTGCATAACATTATATATATATATATATATATATATATATACACATACTGTATATATTTCATAACATTATATATATATATACTGTATATATTGCATAACATTATATATATATATATGTATATAAAATATATATATTTAATAATAAAAAATAAACAGTGTCATTTTAGTGCACATGAGAGCATTGTTATCTTAAAGGGACATGAAACCCACATTTTTTCCTTCATGATTTAGGTAGAACATACAATTTAAAACAACTTTCCAGTTTACTTCTATTGTCACATTTTGCTTAATTCTCTTAGTATCATTTGTTGAAGGAGCAGCAATACACTACTTTTTTCTAACTGAACACATGGATGAGCCAAAGACAATCGTTATGTATATGCCGCCACTAATCAACTTATTTGCTGCTCCTGAGCTTTCCAAGATAAACCTTTAAGAAAAGGATAACAAGAAAAAGAAGCAAATTAAATAAGAGAAGACTACTGGAAAGTTGTTTAAAATTGTATGTTTATCTAAATCATGAACGTCTAATTATTACTTTACTGTCCCTTTAAGTGTTATTGAAATATTAAATATAAAAAAATTAAAAAACATTAATATTAATTATTAAAAACAATTATAGATACTGTAAAAAAATCTAAATAATCCATATAATATATATTTATATATTACAGTATCTATACTCGCTCAAGCCTAGGTATAGGTTTTTCTTTTGTTTGCACACTCTATGGAAGTCTATGGGGAGAATACGTTAACGCGGTCGCAATATCTGAAGCCCTACTCTTCTGCGCATTGGGTTTCATTTGCGTGATAATGTTTTACTTTCAACCTGTAATACTAGTGCAATCTGTTGCGTGCAAAAAGTTAACGTTCAAGCTGTAATGCTAATTAGCGCACTGCTTGTAATCGAGTGCATAATGGTATCAATACTAATCTTGTTAATTGTGTTTATCAGATGTTTTTCAACATCTGAACGATCACAATGTAAACTGTAACATCATTTAGTCGTCCAAAAAAGGATTGTATCAGATTTTGGAAAAGTCACAAATATGATGCATAGACAGCATTAAGTTTGGTGATCACAAACTATTTACTCAAAACATTGCAAAAGAGTTTTGTGACCATTTCGCACTTATCAAATTCAACACCTATAGAGACATTATAAAGTGCAAAAGTGATCTTTCAATGAGCAATATAATGTGACATGGTCGTAGGCACCATTTTAGTTGTGTGTATATATATATATATATATATATATATATATATATATATATACAGTATATACAGTATATACAACAGCAATTTAAAATATGGGGAGGCGAAAAGTGAGTTTAAAATCCTCCACTAAATCCAAAATGTAGAGAAAATAACTCAATGGGGCCCATTTAACAAACTCCGTAGGGAGCTTGTGGGCCTGTGTTTCTGGCGAGTCTTCAGACTCGCCAGAAACACAAGTTATGGAGCTGCGGTCTAAACACAGCTGCTACATAACCCTGTCCGCCTGCTCTGAGCAGGCGGACAGGAATTGCCAGCAATCAACCCAATCGAGTACGATCGGGTTGATTGACACCCCCCTGCTGGCGGATGATTGGCCCTGAGTCTGCAGGGGGCGGCGTTGCACCAGCAGCTCTTGTGAGCTGCTGGTGCAATGCTGAATACGGAGAGTGTATTGCTCTCCGCATTCAGCGAGGTCTTGCTGACCTGATCCGCAGTGTCGGATCAGGTCCGCAAGACTTTTCTTAAATAGGGGCCATTGTGTAAACTATTTACAAATCTAGACAAGTCAGAAGATTTGCTTTTACCCCAAAACTCTCTGATTATACTGTTTCCAATGCAGCAAAGGATTCTGGGTGAGATATGCAAATGAGGTTCACAATGACTCACTTTTTTACTTCTAGCCTGCTTTTTAAGGCAGACTTCCCTTTACGCCATAGCATTGCCGCATTACACAGCTTCTAAGCTTAGCTAGGGGTAGTACAGCGATTCAGACCAATCCCAGAACAGCTGTTTCGTGGTTCTTGCCACTCATCAGCTGGGAGTAGGTTGAATCACTGCTTGATAAAGTTGTTTTCTGGGGGAAATACAACAGCAATTTAAAATATGGGCAGGCGAAAAGTGAGTTTAAAATCCTCCACTAAATCCAAAATGTAGAGAAAATAACTCATTGTGTAAACCATTTACAAATCTAGACAAGTCAGAAGATTTGCTTTTTCCCCAGAAACTTTCTGATTTCACTGTTTCCAATGCAGCAAAGGATTCTGGGTGAGATATGCAAATGAGGTTCACAATGACTCACTTTTTTACTTCTAGCCTGCTTTTTAAGGCAGACTTCCCTTTACGCCATAGCATCGCTGCATTACACAGCTTCTAAGCTTAGCTAGGGGTAGTACTGTGATTAAGTCCAATCCCAGGACAGCTGTTTCATGGTTATTGCCACTCATCAGCTGGGAGTAGGTTGAATCACTGCTTGATAAAGTTGTTTTCTGGGGAAATACAACAGCAATTTAAAATATGGGGAGGCAAAAAGTGAGTTTAAAATCCTCCACTAAATCCAAAATGTAGAGAAAATAACTCATTCTGTAAACCATTTACAAATCTAGACAAGTCAGAAGATTTGCTTTTTCCCCAGAAACTCTCTGATTACACTGTTTCCAATGCAGCAAAGGATTCTGGTGAGATATGCAAATAAGGTTCACAATGACTCACTTTTTTACTTCTAGCCTGCTTTTTAAGGCAGACTTCCCTTTACGCCATAGCATCGCCGCATTACACAGCTTCTAAGCTTAGCTAGGGGTAGTACAGTGATTCAGACCAATCCCAGGACAGCTGTTTTGTGGTTATTGCAGTAAAGTGTATCCCAGCAGTATTTTAATGGCTTAAGGCGCTGCACTAGATGTGGTGCAGTGTAGAAAAACAAAGTAATGTTCTCAGTAGGCTAAACACTGTTGCAAAATGATGGTAGCATGTATCCCCATTCAATAATGTATGTACAAAATCACGTACCTCTGGGTGATAGCTTACGTGCTGTAAAACTGGCAAGTTAAGTTACCTGTCCTACGGGGAGGCAGTCCTACTCCTGTATGTTTCGTGTAACAAAGGGACAAGCTCTCAGTAGCTGCTGTGCCAGGTGCGTCCGGTCTGTATGTGAATAGTTCCAGTGGGTGCCGCTCCTGGGCTCCTCCTCCTTATGCTGTCCAGGAGGTATGGAAAATAAAGGTGAATGCTCACGTTTATCAGGGAAATGCAGCCAGTGTCGCCACTGCCGGGAACAGAGCTGGGTGCTCGATATGGGATTCTGGTCCTCCGGGCAGGCTCTGCCATAGACTTGTAGACCAAAAAAAACAAGGACTCATAGAATCGATAACCAAACGTGGTTTATTCAAGCTTTTACAGGTGAAGCACTATTCAGTGTACAGGGCAGGTGCAAGAGATCCCTTGCACCTGCCCTGTACACTGGATAGTGCTTCATCTGTAAAAGCTTGAATAAACCACGTTTGGTTATCAATTCTACGAGTCCTTGTTCTTTTTGGTCTATATAAATAGATGGTCTAGATTCATTAAACCTTTGAGTGCTAATGATGGCTCTGAGCCGTCACAGAGTTTCCCACTCTGGGGCTAATGACGGCTCAGAGCCGTCACTAGCACTCTCCCACCTTGAGGGAGATCTGGGGGCTAGAGTGACAGACATCGCCAGGGCTTCCCGTTTTCTGTGGTGACGTCACGCGCAATAACGTAATGACGTCACCACACAACTTTATTTATACTTAACAATGTTAAGTATAGGAGCAGGGGGCATGCTGCTTAGAAGCCTGTATCTCAGGCATCTAAGTAGCTACAGACCCCCAAGACCCACCTTTCGAAAGGTAATCACCTACATTTAAAAAAAAAATGTTCAAAAAATAAAAAAATTAAAAAAAAAAAATGTAAAAAATCTTAGCACCCAGGTGGGAAAGTGCTTAGCACTCAAAGGGTTAAACCTATATGCATCACTATAGTATAATCCCCCTGTAGTGGGTAGGATAGAAATTGACATACTGTATGTATATGTATTTATTAGACAAATATGTGAAAAATATATGAAAAAAGTCACAACCTTAACATCTTGAAATTTTGTTCTTAAAATGTTTCTTTTATTTCATATACAAGACGTGAAAAAAGATTGCACTCTCAAACTGGACTGAGAGCACATTCCATGTCACTGCAAAAAACTCACAAACCTGGATACTCAACATCACTCACAGGCAGCTGTAAACTCTCAGTATCTAAGGCAGTTAGCCCCAGACCAGCCTGGGTTCAAAGCTCACAGGGAAAATTACAAAACAAATACATTCAGTGCTCTGGGATGTGCATTTGCAGTGACATGGGAGGTGTATCAAATCCAGTTAGAGAGTACAGTCCATTTTCATGTTTGGTATGTGTCTAGGCAAATTACAAACTCCTGAGTTACCTTTGTTTGTATCCCAGTTTGTCTGTTTGAAAGCATATATTATATAGCTATAGGTTAGAGACCCAGGGAGGAAGAGACATTGACGTGGTCCTGAGCTTAAACGATTTGGCCAAATGCTGTAACTTACTCTTCCATTTTGCTTTTACTCTGTGTGTTTGCAAGAGAGTGCCAGACTTTGTGTTTATCTTTTATTTCATAATCACATTTTTGTGATTGTAATTTACAGTGATTATTTATTCTTAAATAGGATTTCTATCAGCCGTTGCTTTTTCTTGATTGACATTTAAAGGGACATTCAACCCAATGTTTTTTCTTTCATGATTCAGGTAGAGAATACAATTTTAAACAACATTCCAACTTACTTCTATTATCTAATTTGCTTCAATCTTTAGATATAATTTATTGAAGAAATAGCAAGGCATCTTTGTGCAGCCACCAATCGGCAGCTACTAAGCCTATCTAGATATTTATTTATTTATAAAATATTTACCAGGAAGGATACATTGAGATTTCTCTCTTTTTCAAGTATGTACTGGGTCCACAAAACATTGCAATTGATACAATTGGGTACAATAAAATACAAAAACAAAAATAATACACAATATATGCAAAATTTAACATAGAACAGGTATGAAATATATAATCAACCATGACAGGTGCATTCTGTTTTGAGATATGTAGAGAGGGATCTCTTAAAGGATATTAGGCTTGGGGAAGGTTTGAAAGTGTGCGGGAGGTTGTTCCATAATTGTGGTGCTCTGTAGGAAAAGGAGGATCGAGCTGCTTTCTTTTTGTATTGAGGCAAGCTAAATAATGTGCTGGTACAGGATCGGAGGTTTTAGGTGGTGGGAAAAGCCATGGAGAGCATTCGGCTCAGGTAGGGTGGGAGCCCTAGAAACACTCTTAAACACAAGGCAGGAAAGGTGGAGGGTGTGTCTGGATTCCAGTGACAGCCAGTTTAGTTCTTTTAGCATGTCACAATGGTGGGTCCTGTAGTTACATTGTAGTACAAAGTGGCAGAACGAGTTATACAATGTATTAAGTGTAGTAACGGTGAGTTAGCAGAGCAGGTGCAAATACTACATCCCCATAATCCATGATTGGCATCAGCATTTGCAGTACAATCTTTTTCTTTACTGTAGGGCTGAGGCAGGATTTGTTTCTGTACAGGACACATAGATTTGGATAAAGTTTAGATGCAAGTTTTTCTATGTGGAGGCCAAAAGATAGATTGGGGTCTAACAACATACCCAAGTATTTGAAAGAGTGGACTGTGGTCAGTGTGCACTTCGATTTTGTTTTGATGCATAGATGGGAATTTTGTAGTTTGTGTAATTTAGGTCCCATTCCAAAGATCATTGTGACGGTTTTGTCAGTGTTTAGGAAGAGTTTGTTTTTTGAGATCCACTTTTCTACCTCTTTGAACTGGTCTTGGAGCATTGCTTAAAGCTGCAGCAGATCGGAATTGTTTGCATAGATTACCATGTCATTGTCATGATCCGGTGTACATGCGCTCAGGACACAGACCCTCGGGGCAGTGGTAGGGATTTGAAGACACCGACCCCTGACCCGGGGAAGAGTATCCTGGACGTGGATAGATGATATTCTGTGATTCATAGTTGCTAGAAGTTATTGTAGAATAAATGGAGGGTGCAACATTTGTATACAATATATTCTGACTTCACTGTGACTTATAGTTAGTGAATAGAAGTAACTGCAGGATTCAATGAGAGAAAAAATATAGCAATGTGGAATGTTCAGGCTTCAGAGTAATCTAGTAAAAGATTGACACTTAGATGCAAACTAAGGTTTGTTGCAGGTTCACAGTACATAATATTATATAAAGCTGTATGTCAGAGTTTAAGCACAGCTGCACAGGTACTTAGACAAGCTGCAAGTTTAGGCATTAATTACTGTTTGTGCATTTAGATGCAAACTTGGTTTGTTGCAGGTTCCCAGTATATAATATTATAAAGAGCTGTATGTCAGTAATTAGCAGAGCAGCACAGGTGAAAGTTAAGTTTAAGGCATCAATTACTGTTTGAACATATATTGGAGCATCACAGGAAAGCTTTTAATTGAACACATAGATGCAGAGTTCAGAATATGTTAACATATTTGCAGCAGGATATTTCAGCAATGACAACTTGTAGCAGAGAAATAGTTATAAAGTTCTGAGTAGGATGCTGTTGTAATTAGAGAGTGATGATAACCAAAAGTATGCTTGATTTATAATAAAGTTCTGAGTTTGTTAAGTAGCAGTGTCCAGGAAACAGAAAATGGAATTATTTGGATACTTGCGATTTGATGATTTTAGGCATTGGAATAGAAAATGCTGTAAGTTGAAATAGTTGGTAAATTCATACAGGAAACAGTCACAGACCTCTGTTGTTCAGGATCACAACTTCAATGTTAATGCCAAGCCTGAGAAGGCTTAAAAAGAGGCTGAGGTAATCAGGTGCATGAATGATTAATCAGGCAGGCAAGCAAGCTGAATGTGAATACTGCCCAAATGCAGCAGTCAGAGAGCAGTCAGAGAAGGAAGTCTTAAAGGGATAGTGACATTAGGCTGAGATATGTTACAGTCATCTGCGTACATGTGTACAGTTGAGGATTTGCAGACATTAGGCAGATCATTTATAAATAATGTGAATAGTAGGGGGCCAAGAACCTTGGGGATCACCATACGTGATGGGAGAGGGAGGGAGTCACTGTCAGAAATGGAGACATATTGAGATTGATCCGATACATATGATTGAAACCAGGTTAGCGGACGATCACTAATACCAGAGTTTTTTAGTTTGAGCAGTAGTATGTCGTGTTATACTGTGTCAAAGGCCTTTACAAAATCAAGGAAAATAGCTCCAGTTAGATCTCCTTGTTCCATGCCAGTTTGGATGTCGTTGCAAACTTTTAGGAGTGCAGTTGTAGTGGAGTGATTCTGGCAAAAACCTGATTGCTCAGGGGTCAGATAGTTAGGTTGTTGATAATACTCACATAATTGGATGCATTTTTCTAAGATTTTTGACAATACTGGGAGTAATGATATTAGGCAATAGTTAGAAACCAAGGTTATCTCCCCATTTTTAAGGAGATAACCTTGGTTTCTAACTATCGCCAATATCATTGCTCCCAGTATTGTCAAAAATCTTAGAAAAATGCATCCATACGCAATTATGTAAGTATTAGGTTTTGCTTTTCGGCAAAGGATATCAAGAGAATGAAGCAACTTGTATAATAGAAATAAAATAGAAAGTTGTTTAAAATTGCATAATCTTTCTTAATCATGAAAGAAAAAAATTGGGTTCAATGTCCCTTTAACAGTTAACTATTCCATCTTGTTTATTGGCAAGCAAGATCAGTTGCATGGATTTTTACAGAAAAGTCCCAAAAACTGTGTTTTGAAAAATCTTTTCTTCTGTAGAGTGGGGTTTGAAACTTTTTGTGATTTTAAACTTTCTAACTTTGCGCTTTCAAGGGACAGTCTACACCAGAATTTTTATTGTTTAAAAAGATAGATAATCCCTTTATTACCCATTCCCTAGTTTTGCACAACCAACACAGTTATATAAATACACTTTTTACCTCTGTGATTACCTTGTATCTAATAAATATCAATAAAGTTTCACATGAGTCAACGTTTCGGCTCTACAAGTGAGCCTTTTTCAAGACAATCTACAATATAATATTTACAAATTAATATACAAAATAATGAATTATGCATCTAAATACAAAAACAAAAGTAAACACAAATTTTATTCCCAATTGATAACCACATGTTTATGTACAATTACAAAATTTCCATCTTAACTCCGTGAATTTATATGTGTGGCAGTCATCAGAGTATTTTTGCATTTATAGATAACCTATCAAGTTACAATACTAACGTACAGAATTATGTTTATTTGTAACAATCACATTTGGATCCCTTAAAATGTTAAATATGTTTTTCTATGCATAGCACTTACAATTGTTTCATTTTAAATGTTAACCATGACCTTATGACATTGCTATGTTAACCTCTTCCGAGAGATCATAACTAACTCTCTGCTCAAACTATTTTGGCTTCATTGTATCAGTGTGCATCAACAATTATAGTTATGAACCTTTCTCTGTTGTATTATTGTTTGCTATAATCCATATGGTCTCATTTTACCATCTACGGAAACAACATTTACGAATTGCGCTTTCTAAGTGCGTCTGAATTATCCTCTTTATATAAGGCTTATATCCATGTACATACCTTTTTTTTATTCATTACGGCATGCTCAAGCCGCCATTCCTAAATGTTGTATGACCTTACATGCTGGTATCTGACTTAAAATACCCGCGGTTCATTGAACACTACTTATGTTCAATCTAAATTTAAGTTTAAATTAAAAAAAAGTTTGAGCCAGTTAAAGGACCAGTCAACACAGTAGATTTGCATAATCAACAAATGCAAGATAACAAAACTATGCAATAGCACTTAGTCTGAACTTCAAATGAGTAGTAGATTTTTTTCTGACAATTTTAAAAGTTATGTTTTTTCCACTCCCCCTTTACCAAGTGACAACCATCAGCCAATAACAAATGCATACATGTAACATGTGATAGCCATCAGCCATTCACAAATGCATACACACTTATTCTTGCACATTCTCAGTAGGAGCTGGTGACTCAAAATGTTTAAATATAAAAAGACTGTCCACATTTTGTTAATGGAAGTAAATTGGAAAGTTGTTTAAAATGGCATGCTCTATCTGAATAATGAAAGTTTAATTTTAATTGAGTGTCCCTTTAACACCCACCCAGCGATAAAAACATTTACCATCATTTGTAATAGAGAAATTCAGAAGGGTTGTAAGGGAATAACTAAACAACATAGCAACATGAGTAGCCAAGAATGGGAAGCTTTGCATAGTCTTAGAGATGACAGAACAATAGTCATTCGCTCTGCTGACAAGGACGGGGAAATAGTCATTCTTGACCACTCATATTACAAAAATTAACTATTACAACAGTTGAGAGATAGTCATACTTACTCGGTACTGTCTAAAAATCCCACTAGGGAGTACAAGGCAACACTAGATAATACACTACTTATGGCCCTACTGAGTAGATACATAGATGAATCCATCTATAGATTCTTGATTACTGACCACCCAAAATACCCATTTATTTTTAGTGTTCCCAAGGTCCATAAAGACCCATTAAAACCTCTGGGATGTCCAATAGTGTCGGCAATAGGGTCTTTATATCAAAGCGTGGCCCAGACTAAGGCATTTTTGTCAGACTCCATGGAAACTTTATTGATAATAAAATCAGTTAAAATTCAATCAAGACCTGTGAGTGCCCTCTATTCTATATTGATATACATACATATATATATATATAAAATCCTAATGGAGTGTTCCTCAAATTTAGGATACATGTTTTTAAAACTATGTTCCATTTTGTGAGTTTTCCATTTCACTTTTACAAAGAAAAGTCAAGAAATAATTATTATGTGAGGTACAGTTTTTGATGAATTGTCATGTTTCCAATAAAGTTTCTACTGTAGGGTAATTATTTTAAAAATTATTGAAAAAAAAAGCTAATTCTTTTATACATGTTGCTATAATGTAGTAGTATATAGCCTCTTGCACTATTAATATTTAATAACTATATATTACAATTACTTGTGCAAAGCAATGGTTTTGCAAAATAGATGTGAATAACTGTAGTATCAGTAACAATAATAAACTAAAAATGCACAATTCAACACCAGCATTACATATATGTAACAAAGACTTTACACATCTCTGAAAACAAATGTGTTTTGTATTTGCAGGTGGTGTTTGCATTGCTCAATCATTGAAAATCCCACGGGAACCCAAACCGGGAGAATTTGATAAAATCATCAAACGTTTGCTGGATACTCCCCAGGCCCGCGCAATAATCATTTTTGCAAATGAAGATGACATAAGGTGATGATTTCTTCCTCTTGTGTAAATCTCATATGATCTTTTTTTTCTATAGTAATAGAGAATTATAGAGCTGTTTTCCTGTTTTTGTACATTTTAAATTGCCATGCAGGGGAATGTCTTTAGAGACTTGAAGTGTAGGATATTTCAATTGCATTTAGACAAAATGGTGTTTTACTGTTCCACCGAGACTATAAAATTGCCTTTCTGTAAATGTGGAAGATCTTCTGGATTAAGACTTAAGATTGAAAGAGATAAATGGAAAGGGAATGATAGACTGAATATTGTATATTAGGGTTAGAAAGAAACAAATTAACATGAACTGCAGACAAAGGGATGAGTTGGCGTCTTGAAAGAAATTGGTATCAAGTGTCAAGATGATTGACTAATTGCTTTTTCCCTTGCCACTTAGTATAACTGGATAATACCTTTTGAATGAAATCAATAATGCTGGTTGTTTGCCCTTTTTTTTATGTGTAATGCAGACGAATTTTAGAGGCAGCCAAAAGAAGCAATCAAACAGGGCATTTTCTGTGGATTGGATCAGACAGTTGGGGTTCCAAAATCTCACCAGTATACCAGCTGGAAGAAATAGCAGATGGAGCTGTGACAATACTGCCAAAGAGAGCGTCAATAGATGGTAATAAAATTGCTTATATTTTATAATGACAAATTCTGATTTTATGTAGCTATATATTCACTGTGGTATTTAACCTTTATGACAAATTTGGTATCTGAATCATTTAAATATCCTTTAGTTAAAGGGACATGAAATCAACCAATTTTCTTTAATGATTCATATGGGGCATGCAATTAAAAAAATAAAAATCCAATTTACTTTTATTATCCACTTTGCTTTGTTCTTTTGGTATCCTTTGTTGAATAGTAAGTCTAGGTAGGCTCAAGAACATCAATGCACTACTGGGAGCTAGCTGATGATTGGTGGCTGCTCATATTTGTCTTTTGTCATTAGCTCCAATAGGAAAAAAACAACATAAATAAACATTATTGAAGGATAAAACAAATGTCTTTATTGCATGCAAAGTTAAAACTCCACAGCAGTAAGGAAATGCTGTACCAGTCTGAGGCATTTTTCATTTGGCACTATGCCAGTGCCTTACTTATTGGCAGTTTTTTTTCTCTAGCTAGTGTATTATTGTTCTTGAACCAACCTAGGTTTACTCTTTAACAAAGGATACAGAGTGAACAAAGCAAATGCTATATATATTAGAATTATATGTTATCTAATAAGCTATTTATAATTGCATGCTCTATCAGAATCATGAAAGTTTAATTTTGACTTAACTGTTCCTTTAAAGGGATAAAAAGGTTAACATTTAAATCTGTGTACACATCCTGTGAGGGTCCGTGCACCTGTGTTCCAACACCACACACGTACAGAGAGTCAGTGGTGGCTTGTATGACACACAGAAGAAATACACACCTCCACCAGCGCAACAAGTGACTGTAGCCCTTTAAGTCTGGCTGTTGTTACATGTCAGCACAATATTAAACTACAAATATAGGGCTCCATGTACTAAGCCGTCAATTCATCCGTCATTTTAGACGCGGATAAACTCGCCGTTACTCGCCACGGGCGAAATGGTGTCCGCTGTCACTATGTACTAATAATCCCCCAATAAATAGACAAGTCTAGCCCGCCGCGAGCAGTGGCGGATTATTGATAAATTTGATGCCTCGCTCGCCGCGACTAAGCTAATGTACTTAACTTTCAGATGAATTGTCTGGCCAATTATTAACACGTGACATGCAAGGTGTCACGAACATCATATAGTAGTCGCGGGAATAGAATTTTGCTCCTATAAAAGTTCAACTTATCTAAACAACTTTATTATTGTTCAAAATTTTTTGAAGAGTGATAACAGAGCGTTATTTTTGTAATATTTATTTACAATTTGGATATGGCTTCATCTGGATCTGATAATATATAAATATTAATATAAAAATAATTATAAAGATTGACAACTATACAATACAAATTTAAAATATAGATTACTCTTTAATTACAGTCGACAAATTTGGCGCAATTTATGTACATGGAAATGAGAGACAAATTAGACGCCAGTTATGCTGTACAATGCTGATATTATTGCCTTTTATATATGTCTAGACTGGCGTCTAGATTGACTTTCCTATTGTTTTGTACCTTGCCCGCCACCTAAAAGGTGGCGAGGCAAAAATAACGAGGTGGGAGCGGAAATTGTAGCGAGCGGACAAATAGATTTTTTAGTACATTCGTTTTTGGCGAGTTGGTGGTCAAATGTGTCTAATTACAGTGAAAAATGGAGAGGTAGCGAGGTTTGGCGGATAAGTACGCTCGCAATTTTAAAGATGCGAGTTTGAACATAGTTGACGACTTTGTACATATCAGTTTGCGAGTTTTGACGTGAGATTTGTTGCGGGTAGCTCGCTGACTGCTTAGTACATGGAGCCCATAGTCTAACAGCAATTATTTAGATTGTAAACCCTTGCGCCTAGATTACGAGTTTTGCGTTAGCCTTAAAAAGCAGCGTTTAGAGGTCCCAACGGTGCTTTTTACCTAACGCTGGTATTATGAGTCTGTCAGGTAGAGGCTCACCGCTCACTTTTCTTCCGCGACTCGAGGCTACCGCAAATCCCCTATCTTTTTAATGGGATTTGCCTAACGCTGGTATTACGAGTCTTGGAGAAAGTGAGCGGTAGAGCCTCTACCTCCAAGACTCCAACCGCATTTAAAAGTCAGTAGTTAAGAGTTTTATGGGCTAACGCCGGAACATAAAGCTCTTAACTACAGTGCTACAAAGTACACTAACACCCATAAACTACCTATGAACCCCTAAACCGAGCTCCCCCCCACATCGCAAACACTATAATAAAATTATTTAACCCCGAATCTGCCGACCGGACACCGCCCCAACCTACATTATAGCTATGAACCCCTAATCTGCTGACCCTAACATCGCCGACACCTATATTACATTTATTAACCCCTAATCTGCCCTCCCAATGTTGCAGCCACCTACCTACACTTATTAACCCCTAATCTGCCGACCAGACATCACCGCCACTATAATAAATGTATTAACCCCTAAACCGCCACACTCCCGCCTTGCAAACACTATAATAAATTTTATTAACCCCTAATCTGCCCTCCCTAACATCGCCGCAACCTACCTACAATTATTAACCCCTAATCTCACGCCCCCAACGTCGCCGCTACTATAATAAAGTTATTAACCCCTAAACCTAAGTCTAACCCTAACCCCCCCTAAGTTAAATATAATTTAAATTAAACAAAATAAATTTACTATAATTAAATAAATTATTCCTATTTAAAACTAAATTCTTACCTATAAAATAAACCATAAGATAGATACAATATAACTAATAGTTACATTATAGCTATTTTAGGATTTATTTTTATTTTACAGGCAACTTTGTATTTATTTTAACTAGATACAATAGCTAGTAAATAGTTAATAACTATTTAATAGCTACCTAGTTAAAATAATTACAAAATTACCTGTAAAATAAATCCTAACCTAAGTTACAAATACACCTAACACTACACTATCAATAAATTAATTAAATAAATTAAATACAATTATCTAAAATAAAATACAATTAAATAAACTAAACTATATTACAAAAAACAAACGCTATATTACAAAAAATAAAAAAATATTACAAGAATTTTAATCTAATTAAACCTAATCTAAGCCCCCTATTAAAATAAAAAAGCCCCCCAAAAAAATAAAATTCCCTACCCTAAACTAAATTACAAAAGTAATCAGCTCTATTACCAGCCCTTAAAAGGGCTTTTTGCTGGGCATTGCCCCAAAGTAATCAGCTCTTTTACCTGTAAAATAAAAGAAATACAATACCCCCCCAACATTACAACCCACCACCCACACACCCCTACTCTAAAACCCACCCGATCCCCCCTTAAAAAACCTAACACTACCCCATTGAAGATCTCCCTACCATCCAAGCGGCATCTTCTATCTTCATCCTTCCGGCGATGAGCGGCTCCATCTTGAAGACCTCTGGCGCGGAGCCTCCTTCCAGCATGACGGACTAACAACGAATGACGGTTCCTTTAAATGATGTCATCTAAGATGGTGTCCCTCGAATTCCAATTGGCTGATAGGATTCTATCAGCCAATCAGAATTAAGGTAGGAAAAATCCGATTGGCTGATGTAATCAGCCAATCAGATTGAAGTTCAATCTGATTGGCTCATTGCATCAGCCAATAGAATGCAAGGTCCATTCTATTGGCTGATCCAATGAGCCAATCAGATTGAACTTCAATCCCATTGGCTGATTACATCAGCCAATCGGATTTTTCCTACCTTAATTCTGATTGGCTGATAGAATCCTATCAGCCAATCGGAATTCGAGGGACGCCATCCGGGATGACGTCATTTAGTTAGTCCGTCATGCTGGAAGGAGGCTCCGTGCCGGAGGTCTTCAAGATGGAGCCGCTCATCACCGGAAGGCTGAAGATAGAAGATGCTGCTTGGATGAAGACTTCTGCTGGATGGAGGACCTCTTCTGCCCCGATCGGATGAAGACTTCTGCTGGATGGAGGACCTCTTCTGCCCCGATCGGATGAAGACTTCTGCCGCTCCGGCTGTCCTATTCTGGCCCATCAGTGCCCAGGTGGATGAACACGGCTCAAGGTAGGGTGATCTTCAATGGGGTAGTGTTAGTTTTTTTTAAGGGGGGATCGGTTGGGTTTTAGAGTAGGGGTGTGTGGGTGGTGGGTTGTAATGTTGGGGGGTATTGTATTTCTTTTATTTTACAGGTAAAAGAGCTGATTACTTTGGGGCAATGCCCTGCAAAAAGCCCTTTTAAGGGCTGGTAATAGAGCTGATTACTTTTGTAATTTAGTATATGGTAGGGAATTTTGGGGGGGCTTTTTATTTTAATAGGGGGCTTAGATTAGGTGAAATTAGATTAAAATTCTTGTAATATTTTTTTATTTTTTGTAATTTAGTGTTTTGTTTTTTTTGTAATATAGTTTAGTTTATTTAATTGTATTTTATTTTAGATAATTGTATTCTATTTTTTTAATTAATTTATTGATAGTGTAGTGTTAGGTGTATTTGTAACTTAGGTTAGGATTTATTTTACAGGTAATTTTGTAATTATTTTAACTAGGTAGCTATTAAATAGTTATTAACTATTTACTAGCTATTGTACCTAGTTAAAATAAATACAAAGTTGCCTGTAAAATAAAAATAAATCATAAAATAGCTACAATGTAACTATTAGTTATATTGTATCTATCTTATGGTTTATTTTATAGGTAAGTATTTAGTTTTAAATAGGAATAATTTTTTTAATTATAGTAAATGTATTTAGTTTAATCTAAATTATATTTAACTTGGGGGGGGTTAGGGTTAGACTTAGGTTTAGGGGTTAATAACTTTATTATAGTAGCGGCGACGTTGGGGGCGGGAGATTAGGGGTTAATAATTGTAGGTAGGTTGCGGCGATGTTAGGGAGGGCAGATTAGGGGTTAATAAAATTTATTATAGTGTTTGCGAGGCGGGAGTGCGGTGGTTTAGGGGTTAATACATTTATTATAGTGGCGGCGATGTCCGGTCGGCAAATTAGGGGTTAATAAGTGTAGGTAGGTGGCGGCGATGTTGGGGGGGCAGATTAGGAGTTAATAAATTTAATATAGGTGTCGGCGAGGTTGTGGGCAGCAGATTAGGGGTTCATATGGATAATGTAGGTGGCAGCGGTGTCCGGAGAGGCAGATTAGTGGTTAATAGTAGAATGCAGGTGTCAGCGATAGCGGGGGCGGCATATTAGGGGTTAATAAGTGTAAGATTAGGGGTGTTTAGACTCGGGTTCATGTTAGGGTGTTAGGTGTAGACTTAGAAACTATTTTCCCATAGGAAACAATGGGGCTGCGTAGGAGATGAACGCTGCTTTTTTGCAGGTGTTAGTTTTTTTTTCAGACAGCTCAGCCCCATTGTTTCCTATGGGGAAATCGTGCACGAGCTTGTTTTTCCAGCTTACCGCTACTGTAAGCAACGCTAGTATTGAGGGTTGAAGTGGAGCTAAATTTGCTCAAAGATCACTTTACCGACAAAACTCGTAATCTAGACGTTGGTTTTTTTGAGCGCAGATTTGGTTTATACCTCTAATTTGGAGGTGCTTGTAAGATGTGTATATTTATATCTCACAAGTGTTTGTTTTTTTATATATTCTACCTCCATCTTGCTATTAATTGTTTCCTGCAAAAATTAAACAATATGTATAAGCACCTCCAAATTAGAGATATAAACCAAATCTGCACACAAAAAAAAAACCAATATATACCAGGGGTTTACAAGCTAAATAATTGCTGTTAGACTATATTTATAGTTTAATATTGTGCTGATAAGTAATAACAGACAAACTTAAAGGGATTCAGTCACTTGTTGCAGCAAATAAGTATTCTACTACACAGGAATCCCTTGTGCTGCTAACCTAATCCCACCCACTGACTTAAAGAGATATAGCCATTCTTAACATATCCTTAAAGGGACACTGAACCCAAATTTTTTATTTTGTGATTTAGATAGAGCATGCCATTTTAAGCAACTTTCTAATTTACTCCTATTATCACATTTTCTTCATTCTCTTGGTATCTTTATTTGAAATGCAAGAATATAAGTTTAGATGCCGGCCCATTTTTGGTGAACAACCTAGCTTGTTCTTGCTGTCCAGAGTACTAAACCAAAAAAAGAAGCTTAGATGCCTTCTTTTTCAAATAAAGATAACAAGTGAACTAAGAAAAATTGATAATAGGAGTAAATTAGAAAGTTGCTTAAAATTGCATGCTCTATCTGAATCAGAAAAGAAAATATTTGGGTTCAGTGTCCCTTTAAGAATATAAACTGGCAATACAATCTAATCTAAGTTCAGATCAGATACTAATTTCTTAACAAATTAATTAATTGTTTAAAGACAACAGTTTCACAGAATCATATTTGTGTTTTTAACTTCACACAACTTTTAAATTACCTTCAATAAAAGTTATGTTTTATCTGAAGCATTTTTATCACACCCCCTATAGTAGGTAATAGTCCAAGTGATATATAGAAGTGCTACCACATGTGCATACTTTCAGTCAGTCACTCCTGACTTTATTTAGTAATCTGAAGAGAGTTACCCCCATGCTTCCTGAAGCACCTCCCACAAGTTGTATTGGCTTAATGTGTAGATCTGTTTACTGTGCTGGCTATTCCATTAAAGATAGAATACAAGCTGACTACTTTATCCCTAAATAGTTCTTGCATAGTTTGGAGCTGTGCTTTTGGTCATTATCCTGTTGTAAGAGGAAAAAGGCTCCAATCAAGCGCTGTCTACAGGGTACATGGCGTTGCAAAATGGAGTGATGTCATTCCTTCTTTAATGTCCCTTTAACCCTGTATAATTCTCCTAAAGTTAACACCACCAATGCACCCCAGACCATCACATTGCCTCCACCATGCTTGACAGATGGCATCAAGCACCCACATCTTTTCATTTGGTCTCACAAATATTCTTCTTTGTGATCCAAACATTTCAAACTTAGATTTATCTGTCCATAACACTTTTTTTCAATCTTTCTCTGTCCAGTGTCTGTGCTCCTTTGACCATCGTAATCTTTTTTTTTTTTTTATTGGCCAAACTGAGATGTTGCTTTTCCTTTGCAACTCTGTCTAGAAGGCCAGTATCCCAGAGTCACCTATACACTTTTGGCATTGAGATTGTTGTTTTGTATGTACTATTTAATGAAGTTACCAGGTGAGGGCCTGTGAGGCTTCTGTTTCTAAAACTAGACACCCAGGTGTATTTGTCCTCTTTCTCAGTTGTGCACCTGGACATCCCACTCCTCTTTCTATTCTGGTTAGAGCCAGTTTGCTCTGTTCTTTGAAGGGAGTAGTACACAGCATTGTACAAGATCCTTGGCAATTTTGTTGCATGGAATAGCCTTCATTTCTCAGAACAAGAATGGACTGATGAGTTTTAGAGGGCATTTTTGTGTTTCTGGCTATCTTGAGCCTGTAATCGAACACACAATTGCTGATGCTTCAGATACTGCATTTAACCATGGTGCTCTGCCTCTCTTTGGTCTCTCCACCTACAAAATAAAGACTGTGAGCACCATGGCTGAATGCACCTGGGAGGCATGTCTCTGAACTTCAATCGAGGACAGAATGCCAGGCAAAGTATTGCTGTAAAGTATGGCCGCAGGTGTCTACACAGGTTAAGCGGTGAGATCCCTTTGGGGAAATTTGACTACAATGGATACTTACCTTCCTACACCTAACGGTGATCTGCCTGTTGATCTAATACTGGGAGCATATATTAACACTAAGGGCTCTCAAGGACTGAGGCAGCAGTATTGATTCTCTCCTGTTCGATTTAAGCATTTGGATTTTAAATGCAACTTTGTATCTTCAAGTTTGAATTGCAACTATCAGCTTGGAATTTTGATATTATCTATATGAACTGTTGCTGCTGTTTAAATATCTTTGGAACTGTTTGAGCGTGTCTGGTACACTTATGTGCTCAAACGAAGCTTTACAATCAACGGCATTTGGAGAATTAAAGGATTGTATTTAGTGGCTCTTAATATTCTAGTATTTGTTTGTTGTTATTTTTCACTTAGGGTTGTTTTGGGTGTCCTTTTGAGGGTTTGTGAAGAGGTTTAAATAAAACTTTTTTGATTCAGGATTTTTTGTGTGCTGCCTTGTCATTCTTTGATACTCATTTATATTGTGGGCATCCTTCTCTTTAACTTTTGTAACATTAGTATATGACTGCTAGCACCTGTGGATAATCCTTCAATTTGTGTGCACGCATTATTTGTTGTTGTTCTCATATACTGTATATATGTATATGAATCTGTGATTGGTTGATGGCTGTCACATGGTACAGGAGACAGAGAATTTAAAGGATTGCATTGTCAGTTTATTATGCATTTGCAGAATATGCATTTTCACTATATTTTATGATCTTTTCATGTTTATGCAGACATACCCCTATTTTTCCTTGCTGCACCGTCAACTAATTTTTCTAACTCTATCTGGTTAATTTGCAGACCAGTAAGCTGAAGTGGTCATGACAAAGTAGACAGAAAGTAGGGGCATTTGAATATACTGGCTGGAAAATTTCAATTGAAGAAGCCTGCCTGCTTCCCTAAGTATTTTGCTTCTCTATGAATGGGCCCAGTTGAACTACACAAAGGAATCCTTGTGCTCTGGCTAACTTGAGTTAAATAAATGACTTGTAAGCTTTCACAAAACAAACCTTTCTCCTTTAGAAAAGTATCTACAAATTAAGTAGTAATGGCAAAACTTATAACAAATAATCCACTTAAAATCTAATTCCTTGAAAGGTGCCTTTTTGCCCTAAAAGCTTTTCATCAACATTACAAAAGAAATGTATAGGGTTTAACATTTTTTTCATGCTGAGATCACACAGAGAGAATAAGAAAATATAAATGATTATCCGGACCTCCAATGTCAGAAAACAATGTAAATGTCTTTTGCATAAATAGATAACTTAAATAATCTGTTATTTATATGTAATCTTCCATTTTTCTATAGAAACCTTTATATTAATGCTTAATTTGTATTTTTTATTTAATAGGGTTTGATAGGTATTTTAGAAGCCGATCATTAGCCAATAATCGAAGAAATGTATGGTTTGCAGAATTTTGGGAGGAAAATTTTGGATGTAAGTTGGGGTCCCATGGAAAAAGGAACAATCATTTCAAAAAATGCACAGGTAAGAAGAAAAAACAAAATTGTCATTACTTCCTAATTAATATTTATTTCTGCACCAAAAAGGAAGGTTTCTTCATTTGCATTAATGTAAATAGAAAAGCATATAGCTCCTCAAACAAATAGAAAATTACATAAATGCACAACAAAATTAACTTTTTCTTTGGGGGGTGGGAATGATGTAAAAACAAAGAAAATATTTTATTTATTTATATATGTTTTTGTTTTTTCAATTTGTTTAGGCTTGTAATTACCCTCCCAATAAAACGTAGCTACTATCAATTAAAATTACTATATTGTGGTTATTCCAAATACCAAATCTAATTAAGACACTGGAAGTTTTATTTACCCACTAAACATATATTTAAAAGAATTCCACTCTCTAATTCTCATTATTACAACTACTCCCAAGTGCTGATCTATTGTCTGAGAAAACATCTGAGGGAAATGCAACCTATGCGCTAATTTCTTTTTTCTTTGTTACCCTATTGATGCTTTTGAAATGCATGTGACACCCTTAATTTATATTCTGTATATGTCTATTATACTCCATTACTGCAATAAACACGTGAAAACATTATGTGGTCTTATACTGTGTGCATAGAAGTAACATTAAACAAAGCATGCCAATACATAGTCTATGCTCAAAAGAAGACCCAAAAATTAATTTTCCACTCTCAGTGCTTACGCTGAGTGACATATCAAACACCACCATGCTCAGTTGGGGGTGGTGTGTATTGCATCTGTGTTTCATACAAGCCACTGCTAGCTCTCTGAGAAGGTATGGTGTTTGAATACCCATGCACATTTCAGTTATGACTTTTCTATCCCTTTCAAGGGACAATCTACTCCAACATTTTTATTGTTTAAAAAGATAGATAATCCCTTTATTACCCATTCCCCAGTTTTACACAACCAACATGGTTATATTTATAAAGTTTTTACCCCTAAGCCTCTGCAGACAGCCCCCTTATCTCAGGGCCATTTACAGACTTGCATTTTAACCAATTAGTTCTGGTTCCTGCACAACTCCATGTGAGTGAGCACAATGTTATCTGTATGGCACACAAGAATTAGCAGTGTCTTGCTGTGAAAAGCTAATAAAAAAGTATGTGATAAGAGGCTGTCTGTAGTGGTTTAGAAACGGGCAGAAAGTAAGAGGTTTAAACATTATAAAGCATAGCAATATAATAATGTTTGTTGTGTAAAGCTGGGAAATAGGTAGTAGAGGCATTATCTATCTTTCTAAACAAACATTTTTTTGCACCAAAATTGTTTAAAAACTTCTTTTGATGTCCTATAAATGCGTTTCTCTTTAGTATGATTTTTTTTGTGATTTTAAGGTTTAATTATT
This sequence comes from Bombina bombina, assembly GCF_027579735.1. Lineage (NCBI taxonomy): Eukaryota > Metazoa > Chordata > Amphibia > Anura > Bombinatoridae > Bombina > Bombina bombina. Next base: position 157,348,552 of record NC_069504.1, read on the forward strand.
GTCAGAGTAACATATACCTACATTTATTTGAATAAAATGTAACCAACTGGCTGACATTATAGGGCCAAAAGAAGTCAATATTGTCACCAGAGTCACATATATTGGATAGATGTTTCTCTGAATTAAATGTTACCATTTGGCTGACATTAAAGGGGCATAGAAGAAATGAAGTACTTTGTTTCAGAGTTCAGTGGAAGCATTTTTCCAACATGCCTGCAAAAAAATCTCAATTAAGTGTTAAAGGATTACTTTCTGTTATAATTTTTAAGCTAAACAACTAACATATTAAAGTTAATAAACATTAATTAAAACCTACTGACCTATATTTTCTCCAAAACGAAGTTTCATAACGTTCTAAAAGTTATATCTTTTATTCGCCGATGTCACGTTATCCTGCCCACTATTTTCAGCACTGAGTGTTCAAAATACTTACGGATTGGTACAGAGCAAAACATACCGACGGAGTGGGTTTGGAAAACAATTAAATTTGCAGACAAGATTTCTGATATACTGTAGAGATATGTTAATGAAATGCTATTGATAAAAAGCGTATTTGGGGTAGTTAGTTAGTAAAAAGGCATAGAAAATGTTTACTTACAGTGGCCCTTTAAGAAAGATTTTGTGACATCTATTACTCTTCACTTTACTGTTGTGAATATTCAATTTTCTTATATCAGTAATGCAATAAAAATACATTATATAACTTTTATCCTTAGGGACTCATGTACTAAGGGCCTTGCGGACAAGGTTCTCAGCTTCAGAACCTATCTGCATGGCTTTGCCTTGAACATACAGGGTCTGCTGCCTGGATGTATCATTACACACTCAACCAATCACGTAAGAGAAGGGCCTGTCAATCACCCAGAGCAAGCCTATTTTGTGAAATTTTAATCCACCACCTCAGAGATGGCAGAGACTGTACATCTCGCATGTACGAGTGTTTTCAAATGTAATACATTATTCAAGATAGTACTCACAATCATTAATAAATGTTAAAACACAATAAATATTATAGAATATATATACAATTCTGTATATGCAATTAAATAGATGAAAACATGTCAGAGTTACGTAAGCAACTCAGATAGCACTCATCATTTGCAAAGGAGAATGCATGGAAAACCTAAATCCTTTTTGTTCTAATATGTCTATCAATTAAACCTTGACTAGATTATTAGATAAAAATACTACTCAACATTTGAATAAACATTTGAATAAAGAAAATCAGTAAGTATATACCATTGCAATGATTTAATATTTAGCAACTAGCAAAATTAACTAAATTTACCAGAAAGTAAACACCTACCACTATTTCCTTTAGGGTCAAATTACCAATAAGATTTATCACAAAAGTGATCTTTAAAGTATTAAAAACATTTACTTGGCAGTAACCACTATCATTATTTTATATTGCTGTTTGTTTGTCTTTTTTTTTTTTTTTTGCATTTCATATGTTGGCTTTTTATCCATATTTTGAGTATTTATGCTACTAAAATGTGAAAGTTAGATGCAATGACAGCAGAAGAAAAGGCATCTTAAGTACAGAAGTGTTAAAACATTCAGAAGGACAGTGTTTAATACATTAAACTAAATTTACTAAAATAATTATTATGTAAATAAGAAAAAAGTGATTTGTAGATCATCAGTTATACACAAATAATATCTTTGTGAGATTCATAACCTCTTTTCTCTGTTACTTCCTGAAACTGAAGGTGGAATTTTTTTTTAAGGGCACTATTTGTCTGGGATCCATGTCCATTTCACAAGCAATTGCTTACGCAGATGCGCCCCATGTTCTGACGCAACCAATTGAGCAAGAGCTTTACTTGTTCATCAGCCCAGTCAGACCTGATCAGGATGATTTAAATCAGCCACACTTGAGGTGGTGGAGATCTTAAGCCACTGCTACTTAACTAGTATTTCAGGCCTGCTCACACAAGCCTGCATCAGTCAGACACTAAAGCTGCACCAGCAGCTTCATTTCATAAAATGATCCCTGGGCATTCAACTTTGCCAGCTTAGATAGGAAAAGTATAACATGGGGAATATTTATCGAGAGATTTCAGACAGCCTTGGATCCCTTTGAATTATATTTTTATTATTTCAGTTTAGTCACTTGCACATTTTTTATATCTAGACATTTTAAACTCTACAGTTCACCTGACGTAATCCTACTTCAAAAATAATTTTAAAAGTAAAACTGAAATTTAAATAAAATATGACATTGTAGAATTAACAGGAAACATCTAAACTAGTATAACCATGAGGTGAAGTCTTCATTTTAAATGTTGCCATACAACCCATCCAAGATGTAATCAAAGGACTTTAGTGGTCCAAATAACAGAATAAAGTGCCCAAGAGAAGAAAACTATTTGCAGGCGCCAGAATGCTAGGGAGGAGGTAAATGTATTATGCAATTTGAATTCCACTGAAAGGGATATAATTGTTTCAGATATTCTATAGTCCTCTAAGGGATCCAAAATCAAAGAACTTCAGTTTTGGTTTGATTTAATTTACAATATGAAAGGTTCCATATAAATATAGAAAAACAAATAAATATAGCAACAAAGTAGCAAGTGAAGATTAATGTCACACCATTCACATATTTGGTGATTATTATTTGGTCTGGGCCATGAACGATGAAAGGACTAGAAGTGTTTCTATAAAGCTTTTGGTTATTATCGTACGGAATAGCAAGATTCCTTGTGGTGGTTTATTATCTGATTTTATCTTCTGCTAATATTATCAACTTTATCAAATACTATTATTATACTGTTCTCAAATTACTCTAGAGGAAGCAACCTACCATCTTACACAAGGAAGCGTTAATCTATGACAAATTTAATATATTTTTAAACTGTACTTCTACTTAATCTGAATGATGTCATGGATGTATTTGCAAATAAATCAATCAATGAATAATTATAAATATATATATATATATATATATATATATATATATATATACTGTATATTTATATATTCACACACACATTAAGGAATAAAAAAAAAAATAAGTATCAAAACAAATCATTATCCATATATAACGAAACAAGGGTTTTCAAATAAATTGAATTTCTTATACAGTTTCCTAACATCTATTATTATGCTATTTAATTGCAAATTAGATTGAACCTTCTCTGAGAAAATGATGTCTGGACAAACTCAATAATTTAACTACTGATAGGTGATTTTGTATGCCTTGTGATGATAAATATTGTTCATAATACCTGTTTGGCCTTGATATTCAAAGAAGGTAAAAATCCTTTAGTAAGAAAATAACAAAAAGTGATCTACAAGTGATGCCTTTAATAGCTAACTTAAAGTGGATACAATCGCAAGCTTTCAGGACACTGAGGTCCCTTCATCAGTCCTGACAAGCAAACCTCAGTGAATACGCTGGCCAAAACTGTACTGCCCTTTTATTGACCGTAATATTCTAATGAAACCTCTACAATTAATTGGCTATAACCATGTTTTACATTTATTTTAAAGGGATACTAACCCCAATTTCTTTCACGATTCAGAGAGCATGCAATTTTAAGCAGCTTTCTTATTGACTTCTATTATCAATTATTCTTCGTTCTCTTGCTATCTTTATTTGAAAAAGCAGGAATAAAAGCTTTAGAGCCAGCCCATATTAGGTTGAGAACCTGGGTTGCGCTTGCTGATTGGATGGCTAAATGCAGGCACCAATCAGCAAGCCCTATCCAGGGTACTGAACAAAAAATAGGCCTACTCCAAAGCTTTCATTCCTGCCTTTTCAAATAAAGATAGCAAGAGAACAAAGAAAAAAATTATAATAGGAATAAATTAGAAAGCTGCTTAAAATTGCATGCTCTATCTGAATCATGAAAGAAAAAATTTGGGTTTAGTATCCCTTTAAGTTTATTTTGGCCATACTATTAGGTTGCCAAATATTAAGGCCCTCGTTATAATGCAGTTATACATATTGCATAGACTTTTGTTATTAATAGTAAAGTTTAAAGTGACATGAAACTCAATTTTTTTCTTTTATGATTCAGAAAAAGCAACCTTCGAATTTACTTCTATTATCTAAATAAAATTTGCATTCAGTAACTAGCGCCCGGTTAGAATACAAGCTACACTATAAAAGACTCCCTAACAGAATCTTAGAATATTGGCAAATATGAAAAGTATAGGAGCGCCAAAGGCTAAAGTATTCACAGGTTAAGTAGCAGTGGATAACCTTATGATCCCCTTTACAGAGTTGGGTTAGAAGAACCAGTGCTCAACGGTTGAACAAATAAACCCAAAATAAAAACCAATTACATTAAAAAGTCTTATTTATTTATGGAGAATGGTCTCCTAAAATGATGAAGGGTTAAAAATGACAATAGAAATTATGTGTACAAAGATGAGGATCCTATAACAGTGGATATAGGGTCAGAATATAACAGTCTGACTAGAATTCAAAATGTATGATATATAATCTATGTATAGCCCGGATAAGTAAATTGAGTAAGGAACCACCCTAGATATTGATAGCTAGGAATGGCCTGATAAACGGGCAAGTTCTACCAAAAATGTTTAACCATATGAAATCAAATATAAAATAAATATAATCCCAAACCAGTAATTACTAAAAGACAGAATACAGTGAAAAATTATAATATTCTTAAATGTTAAGAAGTAATAGTGGTGTTAAGTGTGAAATGTGTGAGAAACAAGGGGTTAGGTGTTTTGACCAAACAAATAAATAAATAAAAATACAAATGTATCAAAGTGATAAACTCATTAATTAACTATTGTATTGTAGTGGAAATATCTGAATCTGAATATGTGTATAATTACAAAAACACTGTGATAATAGTTTATCAATGGGTGCTGAAATGAGTGTTGTTATATGTAAAAAGATACAAACTAAATGAGATCCTAATGTGAACGATAATAATGTCTATATTATATCTGGATGGGATATGAATTATATCAACGGGAGACTGATATAAGCAATGCAAGCACCCTATCTATAAAAATGATACCTTGATATAAACAGACAATATTTATAGTTGAGACAATGACACTGCCTATATATGACAATGGTGAAACGATGTTACAATGTGGCATGTAGCCAACTAAGTATTGCGTGCCGGCACACCTAAATACATTAAAAAGTATGAGATCTCATAAGAATAAAAAATAAAATTAAAAAATATATCAGTATACCAGCGTTATGAATAAAAAAATAGCAAAAGTGCTTAAGGAATAAAAAGTCCAATTGAGTCCAACATTCAGTATGATCCTAATGAAATTTAAGTCCAAAAATCAGATTAATCCTAATAAAAAAGTCAGATTAATCCTAATAAAAAATCATCGCTATCATTTTTATTAGGATTAATCTGACTTTTAGACTTAAATTTCATTAGGATCATACTGAATGTTGGACTTTATTGGACTTTTTATTCCTTAAGCGCTTTTGCTAATTTTTTAAATAATTCTTGGATTTTTTAAAGACAAATACATCAGTAGTGATAATCTAGTCTGTCATTTTATGCTTTCTAAACCAGTGAATTTAAACCTTTTTTTTGCCGTGGCACATATTTTTACATTAAAAAATCCTGTGGCACACCACAATCCCAAAATTGTAATTAATCACACATTGTAGCGATTCAATTAAATTAAGCTTTATTAGCATGCATGACAGTCACTATAACTGTATTGCCAAAGCTAGAGGCACAATAATAACCATCAAAATATCACTGAGAACAACAACATGCATCAACAACAAAACAGCAACAAGTGCAAAAAACAAAAATGAAAGTAGACAGCATTCACATACATGCAGCCACACAACATACACACAGTACACAGCATTCACATACATGCAGCCACACAACATACACACAGTACACAGCATTCACATACATGCAGCCACACAACATACACACAGTACACAGCATTCACATACATGCAGCCACACAACATACACACAGTACACAGCATTCACATACATGCAGCCACATAACATACACACAGTACACAGCATTCACATACATGCAGCCACATAACATACACACAGTACACAGCATTCACATAAATTCAGCCACACAACGCACACACAGTACACAGCATTCATATACATGCAGCCACACAACATGCACAGAGTACACAGCATTCACATACATGCAGCCACACAACATACACACAGTACACAGCATTCACATACATGCAGCCACACAACATACACACAGTACACAGCATTCACATACATGCAGCCACACAACATACACACAGTACACAGCATTCACATACATGCAGTCACACAACATACACACAGTACACAGCATTCACATACATGCAGCCACACAACGCACACACAGTACACAGCATTCACATACATGCAGCCACATAACATACACACAGTACACAGCATTCACATAAATGCAGCCACACAACGCACTTACAGTACACAGCATTCACATACATGCAGCCACACAACATGCACAGAGTACACAGCATTCACATACATGCAGCCACACAACGCACACACAGTACACAGCATTCACATACATGCAGCCACACAACGCACACACAGTACACAGCATTCACATACATGCAGCCACACAACGCACACACAGTACACAGCATTCACATACATGCAGCCACACAACATACACACAGTACACAGCATTCACATACATGCAGCCACACAACATACACACAGTACACAGCATTCACATACATGCAGCCACACAACGCACACACAGTACACAACATTCACATACATGCAGTCACACAATGCACACACAGTACACAGCATTCACATACATGCAGCCACACAACATACACACAGTACACAGCATTCACATACATGCAGCCACACAACGCACACACAGTACACAACATTCACATACATGCAGTCACACAACGCACACACAGTACACAGCATTCACATACATGCAGCCACACAACGCACACACAGTACACAGCATTCACATACATGCAGCCACACAACATACACACAGTACACAGCATTCACATACATGCAGCCACACAACACACACACAGTACACAGCATTCACATACATGCAGCCACACAACGCACACACAGTACATAGCATTCACATACATGCAGCCACACAACGCACAAACAGTACACAGCATTCACATACATGCAGCCACACAACGCACACAGTACACAGCATTCACATACATGCAGCCACACAATGCACACAGTACACAGCATTCACATACATGCAGCCACACAACGCACACACAGTACATAGCATTCACATACATGCAGCCACACAACGCACACACAGTACACAGCATTCACATACATGCAGCCACACAACATACACAGTACACAGCATTGACATACATGCAGCCACACAACGCACACACAGTACACAGCATTCAAATACATGCAGCCACACAACATACACACAGTACACAGCATTCACATACATGCAGCCACACAACGCACACACAGTACACAGCATTCACATACATGCAGCCACACAACGCACACACAGTACACAGCATTCACATACATGCAGCCACACAACATACACAGTACACAGCATTCACATACATGCAGCCACACAACGCACACACAGTACACAACATTCACATACATGCAGCCACACAACATACACAGTACACAGCATTCACATACATGCAGCCACACAACGCACACACAGTACACAACATTCACATACATGCAGCCACACAACATACACAGTACACAGCATTCACATACATGCAGCCACACAATGCACACACAGTACACAGCATTCACATACATGCAGCCACACAACACACACACAGTACACAGCATTCACATACATGCAGCCACACAACACACACACAGTACACAGCATTCACATACATGCAGCCACACAACGCACACACAGTACACAGCATTCACATACATGCAGCCACACAACATACACAGTACACAGCATTCACATACATGCAGCCACACAACATACACAGTACACAGCATTCACATACATGCAGCCACACAATGCACACATAGTACACAACATTCACATACATGCAGCCACACAACATACACAGTACACAGCATTCACATACATGCAGCCACACAACGCACACACAGTACACAGCATTCACATACATGCAGCCACACAACGCACACACAGTACACAGCATTCACATACATGCAGCCACACAACATACACAGTACACAGCATTCACATACATGCAGCCACACAACGCACACACAGTACACAACATTCACATACATGCAGCCACACAACATACACAGTACACAGCATTCACATACATGCAGCCACACAACGCACACACAGTACACAACATTCACATACATGCAGCCACACAACATACACAGTACACAGCATTCACATACATGCAGCCACACAACGCACACACAGTACACAACATTCACATACATGCAGCCACACAACATACACAGTACACAGCATTCACATACATGCAGCCACACAATGCACACACAGTACACAGCATTCACATACATGCAGCCACACAACGCACACACTACACACTTTATACTCAGGTTACAAATGCACATAGGGATCAGGGAGCTTTAATAATATCAGTCACTCCCTCTGTGCCTCTGAGAGTGTTGGTTACTTAATAGACAGTAATGCTTTGCTACAGAAGAATAAGAGACTGCCACACTTAGTTCTCTCCTTCCCATGTAGACAAGTCAGAAATACTTTATTAGCCAGATATTATTATATGTAGGTGCAGGCCTAGGGCAGCAAGAATTAGGGGGGCAGTTCTATGGCATGATGCCTCTCCACTCCTGGCTCTATAAATGTTTATTTTATTCATCTAATTACAAGTTAATGATCCCTGGTGCAAAACAAATATCAGCTGTGCAGGGGGTACATGTGGGGAAACCCCATGTCCTACTACTAATTGTACCTTTATATCTTTTTATATTTATCATCTCCCCATGTAACACTCTACTTGCTCTGAGGAGAACACTGGTGAAATATTACCCTGCAAATTCATTACAGCTGCCATCTCTGACATATGGGAGACCTGCAGTAATAAGTGTGGGTGCAGTCCCTACGCCTCCCTACATCTGCCACTGGCTTCTTACTTTATTATTGCAAGTCCTTCTTGGCCATGACACTTTACAGCTGTTGAGTCAGACTCAACCAGAGCTGCTCCTGAGTGGGTCACTGAATGTGTCCTGCTTAGAAACTTCAGTGATTTGCAGCACAAAGCAGGATTTTACCTATGTGTTTGTTTAACCCCTGTGTGGTTTAGTTAAGGGTTAAGACTGCTGGGAAAATTGGAAGTCGTTACCCTACAAAAACTGAAAGGGGTTAATACCTTACCTTCTCCACACAGTCCAGGTCAGGAGGTCTGCGACCGCTAGCCCAGCCTCTTCAGTCCTTCATCACACGCACAGACAGCCTGGTGATGCTTCTGCATTTGACACGACAGACACATGGCTGCAATGTCCCGCCCGGCCTACTGCTGCAGCGCACTGAAGGGCATTGAATGACGTGTACAAATCTGCAGGTCCCAACCAAGGTATACTGTACACCTACCTGCACCTTGCCTAGCTAGCTCACAGTAACTTTTGGGGGTAAGTCCCACTCCCTCCCACTGTACCACATGATGATCATGTCACAGACAGTGCATGTGCGTATTTTACAGCTGCACCGGCACTTCACCGCTCTGTGCTTCAGCTTGCGCCTTAACCCACACCACTGTCATTTGTGGTAAAGAAGTGGACAGAGCTACTGGCCAACATGTCAGTCACCACACTAACAATAAACTAAAGCCACAGTGAAGTCAAGTGAAGCACTCTGTGTGTGTTACTGGTGGGCGGCTGCGAGGCTAAAGGAACCGGAAGCCCATCATTCTTTTTTTTTTTTTGAGCCTGTCAGTTTGCCACGGCATACCTGAGGATCTCTCACGGCACACTAGGGTGCCGCGGCACACTGGTTGAAAAACACTGTTCTAAACAACTGTTTAAAGCACTGTCTTTGAGTCGTCTCAAAACCTATGGTTTTTACAGAAGGTGCTATGTTTAACACTAAACACTACATTACAAGGGGTCTTGCTTAGTCTGCACTCCTCCACCTTCTCATTTCCATTGGTTAAGGGCAGGAGTTGGGGTACTTATCAGGGTTGAAGTTTTAGGTTCCTATCAACCTTGAAAATCACAAGGTAGTCCTGGTTGATGACCTTCATAAGACAACTGAGAAATGCTCTGGCAGTTTCTACAAATACAGATGTTAAGTTTCTTTATTCACCCTTAAAGGGACAAGAAACACAAACATTTATTTCATAATTTAGGCAGAACATACGATTTTAAACAGCTTTCCGCTTTACTTCTATTATCAAGTTTGCTTCATTATCTTGTTATCCTTTGTTGAAGGAGCAGCAATGCACTACTGGCTTCTAACTGATTACATGGGTGAGCCAATGACAATCGGTATGTATATGCAGCCACCATTCAGCAACTAGAACATTTGCTGCTCCTGAGCTTACCTAAATAACCTTTCAGCAATGAATAACAAGAGAAGGAAACAAATTAAATAATAGAAGTAAGTTGGAAAGCTGTTTGAAATTTTTTGTTTTGTCTAAATCATGAATATCTAATTATGACTTTACTATCCCTTTAAAGTTTATTTTTTCACTCTTTATGGAATAGTATTGTATAGTAAATATAAATAGTGGGAAAGCTGTAGTTTAGATCATTTTCCTGCTTGTGCTCTTCAGTAATCTTGTGGTAATTTATCTGATAGCTGAATTAAATACAGAAATTCTCTCATTTGGCACAAGTTCAACATTCATAAAATTGCATAGGTTATCATTGCCTTTTCTCTTAGAGATATGTCAGTCAATTTAATTTAGTAAATAGAATATAACATTCTACTACAAATTTCCATTAACAAATAAATAACCATTTCTTATTTTTTGAAGATGTTTATACATCCCACATACACAACCTCAGTGAAACAGCTGTAATATGTTTTCTTAATCAGATGTCCCTTACCTTATTCACATAATGACATCCTACATAAAACGTACATATGTAACAATTATTTATATAACACCTTAACTCTCAACCTTGGACTCATAGGATTAACAGAAGCTCTTAAACAATGACTGTTATTATTACACAACTAATGGTTCTTCTCAGATGTTCATGCTTGAAAGTATAAAGGGCTATGTTCATACTGCCAGGGCTCGATTGTCAAAGCCTGAGATTTGTAGTTGGCAAGAAATCAAAGGTGGCATCTCATGTACATAATACATAAAGGTCTCATTAATGTTTAATTAATTATTCACACAGGCTACAGATTTTGTAACCTTATTTATGATGATAAATTCACTAAGGTGAGTGTTGTACCTGGAAAGATTAATTGTTTAATTTTGTAATATTCAGATGCTGAGATAAACAGCAAAGCTATTTATGTTGCAATATTGTTTAATTTAAACAACATCTTCATTTAAGAAATGGGAAGTTTGTATTTTTTAACACTTGCAACTGTAGTGAAAAAACACATCAGTTTATCATTTAGTGCAGATAATTAAAGGGATAGTAAAGTCCAAATTAAACTATATTGATTCAGATAGGGCATCTAATTTTAAACAACTTTCTTATCATCAAATTTGCTTTGTTCTCTTGGTATTCTTAGTTGAAAGCGAAACCTAAGTAGGCTCATATGCTAATTTTGAAGCCCTTGAACATTGCCTCTTATCTGAATGCAGTTGACAGTTTTCCACAGCTAGAGGGTGTTAGTTCATGTGTTATATATAAATAACATTGTGCTCACGCACATGAAGTTATTTTTAAGAGTTTTCACTAATTGCCTGAAATGCAAGTCTATCAAAAGATCTGAGATAAGGAGGCAGTCTACAGAAGCTTACATACACAGTAATTACAGAAGTAAAAAGTATATTTCTATAACAGTGTTGGTTATGCAAAACTGGGGAATGGTAAATAAAGGGATTATCATAACATTTTTGGTGTTTACTATCCCTTTAATGGGAAAACATTGTACTGATTCTTATGGAAGTAATCACTTCTCTGTGTTGTAAAGTCACTTTTCAGTCCTAGAAAATAAGCTTGCAGCATAAGGCCAATATTTTCAAACACTGAAATGTAGTTTCCACAAAAGGTAAGAGGTAATACCATGTGCACGAGATAAATATCTCTGTGGCCCTCACCCAATTTTGACTTACTCAGAAAGGAGTCCTCTCTTCCTGTAAGACACAATATAAATATGATAGTAATTTTATTAGCCATTGTTCTATCAATTCAAAGAGGTTTTCAAAACTTTAATGGATACTAAAAAAAACAATAGTCTGAAAGTTTTTCTTTTTTTAACTAAATGATTAATTCTATGGTTAACCATTTAACATTAGTTCCATAAGACCAAGTACATAACTATACATTCAATATTTTCTAACAAAAATAAGCAATTGAATAGTAGAATATAAAATGTTATTTATTGTTGTAGTTCTTTTTTTTTATTATTATTATTATTATTATTATTATTATTATTTTTTATTATTATATTTTTATTAATATTATATTATTATTATTTATTTGTATAGTGCTTGGTACAAAACTAGGCCTATACAATGACAAAAATGTGTGGTAAGATACAAATACATTATTAATAGATTAAAAACTAGTTAATACAAGAGGAGAAGGATCCTGCTCCAAAGAGATTACAGTCTACGGTGTCAATTTATTAAAGTCTGGCGGACATGATACGCTGTAGCATACGCTGTCCGTATTCAGCATTGCACAAGCAGTTCTAGTGAACTGCTTGTGAAATACCGCCCCCTGCAGATTTGTGGCCAATCGGCCGCTAGCAGGGGGTGTATAGGATCGGGCGGATTGCTGTACGCAGCCTAAGAGGTGGCGTATGAGTTAAGAAAAAGCAGTCTATAGACCGCTGCTTTTTTAACTCCTGTTTCCGGCGAGCCTAAAGGCTCGCACGGAAACAGGGTAAATTGGCCCAATTCAGCAAATAATAAATTGACCCCTACAAGTTGAAAGTGCAGAAACGTAAAGTAGACTGTTAAATGGATATTAGTTTCAGCAGCGAGTCAAGGCAATGCACCCATACATATTATACACTGTTTTGGTTAAAATGAAAAGCAGTTACAGGAGATTTGGTAACCCTTCCTGAAAAGGTTGGTTTTACAAAGCGTGTCTGAATCTATGCAAGGTTTGAAACAGTCTGATGGAGCAGGGTAGAGTTTTCCAGAGGACAGGAGCAGCATGTGAGTAGTATTGGGTGCGAGAAAGGGAATAAGAAATAATAGAAGTTTGGAGACGTTAGTCAGAGGTTGAGTGAAAAGGGCGGGTTGGGGAGTATTTGGAGATGAGTGAGGAAATATAGCTGGGAGTGAGGTTGTTGACTGCTTTATAAGGTTAGGGTTAATATATTGAAGTTTATTTTAAAAGGGAAGGGGACCAAGTGTAGGGAGTGGCAGAATGGGCAGTGAATGTAGATTGGAGACTTATGTGGATTAGTCTTGCTGAACCAGCATGCAGATAATACATAGCCAGAATATTTGTAACCACAATGTAATATTTTACTATGATATATTGCATGAGTCTTGTGACATTTTATGACATCACAATAAAGGAAAATAAATTCACCACAGATAATAATGATTGAGGTTTTTCCCCACCATACAGATGACAGTTAAAAGAGAAGCTAATGGATAACTGCTCACAAATAACTTACTCTAATGAGCTGAGAATATTGTGCGATAAAATTTCTTCCTTTTTTCACATAGTGAATGCCGCTTTAATGCTGGAGTTGAATGCCGCTTTAATGCTGAAAGTGCGCTGCAAATGCTTTTCTGTATGCATAATTAACTGCTTAAAGTAATAGTCTAGTCAAAATTAGAGCAGCCTATTATCAATTTTTCTTCATTCTCTTGCTATCTTTATTTGAAAAAGCAAGAATGCAAGCATAGGAGCCGGACCATTTTTGGTAGCACTTTTTGATTGGTGTCTAAATGTAGCCACCAATCAGCAAGCGCTACCCAGGTGCTGAACCAAAAATGGGCCGGCTGCTTTGCTAACATTTAAATAAAGATAGCAAGAGAGCAAAGAAAATTTGACAATAGGAGTAAATTAGAAAGTTACTTAAAATGGCATGCTCTGTCTGAATCATGAAAGTTGAATTTTGACTAGACTATCCCTTTAAGGACAAAGAATTTTTTCCTAGTTTCTGTTCTTAAATAAAACATGCAAGTTTGGCATTTTAGCTCAGTGTTGGTTTCACCATAATTATGCGCTTTCTTATTCAGTGCACTTATTCATATACCTTTTTTTAAGGGGGCTTTCTTGTAATATCCCATATGGATAGATAAAATAAAAATAAATTAGTTTTTTTCAGTTTCGTTAGAACCATATCTACAAAACTATTGCAGCTTAAGAAAAATACCTCCAAATAGACTCATTATTTTATCCTGTTTTTATACCCCTTGCGTCTAAGTTTCCAAGTAATTTATATATTTTACTTGAGATCTCTTGAAATTTCAAAAAACTAGGCCTCAATACAGAAAAAACAATGTAGTTGGGACTAAACAACATTATAAATAGCACATTGAATGAAAATCAAACATCTTTTAAAACTATAAACAAAAATTCAGTGTTAATGTATTAACATATACTTATTACAAGTATATTATTACATTTAGCATTTCTGAAAGAAATCATTTATTTTAGATATGTTCTAGTGAAAGTCATTTGTTTGTGAAAATTAATAATTGCCACTCTTTATATTGGATTTATAATATATTTTTTATATATAATATATTTTGTTTTCAGCAAGTTGCCATATATATTACCTAACGCTTCTAAAGATTAGAATTATTTAGATTAAACACTGTGGCTATGAGGCCAGTTGTGTAAAAATGACTAAGGTAAACTAATCAATGTATTTTAATTTTAGTATTGTATAATAAAAAAGCACAAACTTAAAGGGACACTGAACCCATATTTTTTCTTTTGTGATTCAGATAGAGCATGCAATTTTAAGCAACTTTCTAATGTACTCCTATTATCAAATTTTCTTCATTCTCTTGCTATCTTTATTTGAAAAAAAAAAGGCATCTAAGCTAAGGAGCCAGACAATTTTTGGTTCAGACCCTGGGCAGCACTTGTTTATTGGTGGGTGAATTTATCTACCAATCAGCAAGAATAACCCAGGTTGTTCATAAAAAATGGGCAGGCATCTAAACTTACATTCTTGCTTTTCAAATAAAGATACCAAGAGAATGAAGAAAATTTGATAATTGGAGTAAATTAGAAAGTTGCTTAAAATTTCATGCTCTATCTGAATCATTGAAGAAAACATTTGGGTTCAGTGTCCCTTTAAATAATGGATCTATACATACACAATAAACAACATAGATCAAATAAATTGAAAATATGCTAGTGTAGTTGATTTAGTGAAACTGTAACACAGACTGTAAAACTTAATGAAAAACTATTTAGTTCATTAACTGTGGTTTCTTAAGGTTTTTTTTTTTTATAAAAAAAGTTTTACTATGCAAATCCACCTGGTCTACACGTGAATATAACTTTAAAGACATAGGGCCAAGTTACAAGTGGTGTGCTAATGGGTTTTTTCATTTGCACGCTAACTGCTCTTGAAGCATAACATAGGCGGGTATAACATTTAACATGGGCAGGTAACAAACAGAAAGTAAAAAGCTTGAGATTAAAACTGGGACCGGGTGCTAACTTCAAGACTTCTGATATTACAACTGCGTTAACTTGTTCTCCCCATAGACTTCAATGGTGCACACTGTTAACAAAAAACAAACAAAAAACTAACACTTAGACCAACTGCGTAAAGCTGATGTGGTGCCACTCTTCAAAAAGGGAAGTAGGGATGATCCAGGGAGCTATAGACCAGTTAGTCTGACATCAATAGTGGGGAAGATATTTGAAGGGATTATAAGGGATTATATTGATGAGCATATTCGTGTAAACAAGATTAGAAGTTCTAATCAGCATGGTTTGATGAGAACTAGATCATGTCAAACTAATCTAATTAGATTCTATGAGGAAGTAAGTAAAAATATAGATAAAGGGGAATCAGTTGATGTGATATACTTAGATTTTGCAAAGGCGTTTGATACAGTGCCACATGAGAGATTAGTGCACAAAATTAAGGGACTGGGAATAGCTGAAAATGTTAGTTTGTGGATAAATAACTGGATAAAAGATAGGGAGCAACGAGTAGTAGTAAATGGATCATACTCAGATTGGGCAAAGGTAATCAGTGGAGTACCCCAGGGATCAGTGCTGGGCCCTATTCTTTTTAATATTTTTATAAATGACATGGAGCTAGGATTAAATAGCGACATCTTTATTTTTGAAGATGATACTAAGTTAAGTAAGGTCATTAGGTAAGAGCAGGATGAACTTTCGTTACAAAGGGACCTGCAAAAATTAGAAGTATGGGCAGGTTAATGGAAAATGAGATTTAATACGGGAAAATACAAGGTTCTACATTTGGAAGTAAAAATAAGCAGGCAACGTATTATTTAAATGGGACAAGACTTAGCCAAACACAGGAGGAAAGGGATTTGGGGGTAGTAATAGATAACAAGCTAAAGATGGGTGCACAATGCAGGGCAGCAGCTTCAAAAGCTAATAAGATACTAGCATGTATTAAAAGAGGCATTGACTCAAGGGAGGAAAGCATAATTCTGTCACTATATAAAGCCCTGGTAAGACCTCACCTTGAGTATGGAGTGCAGTTTTGGGGACGAATCTCAAAAAAAGATATTGCAGAACTAGAAAAAGTTCAGAGAAGGGCCACAAAGCTAATAAGGGGATTGGAGAATTTAACCTAGGAGGAGAGGCTAGCCAAACTGGGTCTGTTTTCATTAGAAAAATGGTGCTTAAGAGTTGACATGATTACTTTATATAAATATATTCAAGGCCCATATACAGAGATGGCAGAAGCTCTGTTTATTCCAAGAAAATTGTTTGTGACCAGAGGTCACAATTTAAGGTTGGAGAAAAGGAGATTTAATCTCCTGCAACGGAAACGTGTTTTCACTGTAAGAGCAATAAAATTGTGGAACTCATTACCAAAGGAGGTAGTGAATGCCAATACCCTAGATACATTTAAAAATTATTTGGATATATTTCTGTCTTTAAACAAAATTCATGGATATGATAACTAGTATTAAATGGGTCACCTTTTAGTGGGATTATTTAAGCTTAACTGGAGCTTTTTGTATATATTTTAGATTTGTATAGGTTGAACTCGATGGACTTTGGTCTTTTTTCAACCTCATCTACTATGTTACTATGTTACTATGCACTAATGCAGAAAGTAGTTATACATATTTTCATTCCAATGTTCTTCACACAGAAGAAAACATTATTTTTCTTTTTAAATATATATTTATATTTATATATCTATATGAATATATACAAGTATATATATTTAGAAATACAAAGAACATTGTCTTCTAAGTGAAACATATTGGAATGTAAAAAAATTGCATTAAAACACAGTTAAACATATTTAAAAATATAAAAATTCATGATTTTTTTTTCATGTTTAAATATACTTGAGGAAAGTGCTCCAAAGTGTATATATACTGTATATGTGTGTGTGTGTATATATGTGTTTATTTGTGTATATATGTATGTCACATAAATACACATGTATATATACATATATACACATACATGTATTAAAATCGTAATTTAATAATCATACAAAATTAATATTTGAACCATTCACACATACATATGCAGGAAAAAAATTGTATTGTTCAGGCGCATCAAAAAACTTGTTCACCAGTAATCGTATTTTAACAAAAACTTAAAATTTGTATGTAAATTACTCAGGAACAAATCATATTAAATATGTGCAGTAAAAGTTATAATTTAAGTACATTGGATGTGCAAAAAAAAATTAATATTTATAAGTACAAGATACAAAGCTGAACATGTATGAAATTTTCTCTAATGATCCAGCGTAAATCTCGAAACATTTCCACCCTACAGTTCTCACTGTTTTATTCGCAAATGAAAAGTTGGCAAGGTTGTGACAACATACTCAAAATACTCAATACCCTAATAGAAAAACACATGCATAACAAAATATAGGAGATTGTAAGATGCTATACGCAGAAAGCAGCATAATGTGCTTTATAATGGCTGCAGGATTTAATTTTTAAAATGCGCCCCCTGTTAATGCTAACTGCACTCTTCACAGCAAAGTTTACCTTTCCAGCCAGATCCATTAATTTCAATAGGAGACATCTTGCCCCTCGCAGGGACTATAATTTCACCAGTGCAGCCCCTGCAAGGATCAGCGAGAAAAACCCCATCTGATCTGTCGAGGTTTAGATAATCTCCCCTAGGTCTTCACCCGCAATAACTTGATGAGCACAAATTTTGTTTGCACTCGAGCCCCCCATTTACTTTCAAATTGTAATATGCACAAAAATGTTATGCTGTGACCGAGCTGAACACATCAAGTTAGCGAATGACAAGAGGCATACATGTGTAGCCACCAAACACCAGCCAGCTCACAGTAGTACATTGCTGCTACTAAGCCTATCTAGGTATACTTTTCAACAAAAAATGTCAAGAGATTGAGGTAAATTTCATAACAGAAATAAATTGATATAAATTGTATGCTCTAGCCTCTATTTATCAAGCCGCCGACTTTCTAGCATTCAACGGCACCAATACACTTGCCTAAGATCGCCTAACATCGTTGCCGCGGACCTGAATACGTTCTCCAAAATTATCAAAAAAGCTGTCAAAAAGCTGCGCACCAAGTACGGTGTGATGAGCAGTGGACTGTTGTTAACTAACAGTCATCGATCTCGCTGCTCTTCGGCTTTTTTACAGCTTTCTTGGTATACTGTCACTAAACACCCACACTATACTATACTGTTTACCCCCTATACCGCCGCTCCTGGACCCCGCCGCTACTAAATAAAGTTATTAACCCCTAAACCACAGAGCGGAGCCCACCGCAACTCTAATAAATGTATTAACCCATAAACCGCCACTTCCAGAGCCCACCGCCACCTACATTATACATATTAACCCCTAATCTTCTGCCCCCTTCCGCCGCCATCTACATAAAGTTATTTACCCCTATCTTGCCGCTCCCAGACCCCGCCACAACTAAATAAAGTGTTTAACCCCTAAACCGCCGCTCCCAGAGCCCACCGCCACTTACATTATATTTATTAACCCCTAATCTGCCCCCCACACCGCCGCCACCTACATTATATTTATTAACCCCTAATAAACAGTCTTGATAAAGCCCCAGTTCTTAGGGCCGAAACGCGTTGACATATATGGTAAGCTTCTTTTCAATTACTGACTAAGTTTGAATAGCAGTTTTGCACTATGTTATATTTGTTTTATTACAGGTATATCTTTGAATGAATTGATCCCTGAGACATAGGATCCATTTCTGTATTTTTTCATCGTTTACACACAGGAATAACTTTTTAGGAGCATCTCTTCACATCTTGTATTCACATAAGGGTCACTTTATAAGTGTGTTATTCACTTTAACACATCCTAAATATTCATTTGGATTATTTTTTCACATTTTTTCCTTTTTCTTTTTTTATTTTTGTGTACACACATTTTTGATTATTTACGCCCACTTCATCACATCATCTTTTCAGGATTTTTTGGATATTCACAATAATTTTTGAAATTTGATTTGAAAACCACTACGTTTTTCTTTTTTACACACTTCATCATTTCACCGTTTATCGAGGGATATATAAGGATAATTGTTTTAAAATAGAATCTTCATATTGGACATTCACTCTCTGGAAAGAATTTAAAGTTTGGGACCTACATATTTATGGACACATACTCAGTAAATTGATGTTTTTATATATTTATATTTTTTATCCAACCATCAACCAGCTTATCAGTTAACAGCTGTTTTATTGTAATTTATTTTGTGATTAAGATTGTATTTTGTTGTGGTTTTTAACCACAATTGTATTGTTTTTCATATAGATATATGCATATTTTATTGTTAATTTTAAGTGGATCCACTTTTGTATCTTGTTTGTATATTTTAGCTATAAGTAGCTTATAAAATATAAAATATATTCTATAAAATATTTTATATACCCCTATAGAATTTCAATATATTTTTTATTTAAATAATCTTGTCACTACTAGTGTCTTAGCCTTTTAGGAGGCGCTCTGTGTATTTATTTTTAGCATTAAATATAATTTAACTAAATCTAAATAAATTATTCCTATTTAAAACTAAATACTTACCTATAAAATAAACCCTAAGATAGCTTCAATATAACTAATAGTTACATTGTAACTAGCTTAGGGTTTATTTTTATTTTACAGGCAACTTTGTATTTATTTTAACTAGGTACAATAGTTATTAAATAGTTATTAACTATTTAATAGCTACTTAGTTAAAATAAATTCAAATATACCTGTAAAATAAATCCTAACCTAAGTTAAAATTACACCTAACACTACACTATAATTAAATTAATTCTCTAAACTAAATACAATTAAATACAATTAAAAACAATGATCTAAAGTGCAAAAACAAACAAACACTAAATTACAGAAAATAATAAAATAATTAAAAAAAATTTAAACTAATTACACCTAATCTAATCCCCCTAATAAAATAAAAAAGCCCCCCCAAAATAATAAAAAGCCCTACCCTATACAAAATTACGAATAGCCCTTAAATGGGCCTTTTGTGGGGCATTGCCCCAAAGTAATCAGCTCTTTTACCTGGAAAAAAAGTACAATTCCCCCCCAATATTAAAACCCACCACCCACACACCCAACCCTTTTCTAGAACCCACCCAATCCCCCCTTACAAAAAAACTAACACTAACCCCCTGAAGATCACCCTACCTTGAGATGTCTTCACCCAGCCGGGCCGAAGTCCTCCACAAAGCCGGCAGAAGTGGTCCTCCAGATGGGCAGAAATCTTCATCCAAGCCGGCCAGAAGAGGTCCTCCAGACGGGCAGAAGTCTTCATCCAGGCGGCATCTTATATCTTCATCCATCCGGCGCGGAGCGGGTCCATCTTCATGCCATCCAACGTGGAGCATCTTCTTCCAACAAAATCTGACGACTGAATGAAGGTACCTTTAAGTGACGTCATCCAAGATGGCGTCCCTTGAATTCTGATTGGCTGATAGAATTCTATCAACCAATCGGAATTAAGGTAGGAAAAATCCTATTGGCTGATGCAATCAGCCAATAGGATTGAAGTTCAATCCTATTGGCTAATCCAATAAGCCAATAGCATTGAGCTTGCATTCTATTGGTTGATTGGAACAGCCAATAGGATTGAACTTCAATCCTATTGGCTGATTGCACTAGGAAGTTACTAATAACTAGGAAGTTATTAAATAGTTAAAATAAATAAAAAGTTGCCTGTAAAATAAAAATAAACCCTAAGATAGCTACAATATAACTAATAGTTACATTGTAGCTATCTTAGGGTTTATTTTATATGTAAGTATTTAGTTTTAAATAGGAATAATTTATTTAATGATAGTAATTTTATTTAGATATATTTAAATATATATTAATGTTAGTGGGTGTTAGGGTTAGGGTTAGACATAGATTTAGGGATTAATAAATTTAATATAGTGTCGGCGACGTTGGGGGCGGCAGATTAGGGGTTAATAAATGTAGGTAGGTGGCGGCGCTGTAGGGGGGCAGATTAGGGGTTAATAAATATAATGTAGGTGGCGGCGCTGTAGGGGGCGGCTGATTAGGGGTTAAACACTTTATTAGAGTTGTGGTGGGCTCCGGGAGCGGCAGTTTAGGGGTTAATACATTTATTAGAGTTGAGGCGGTATAGGGGGGGCAGATTAGGGGTTAATAAGTATAATGTAGGTGACGGTGGGCTCTGGGAGCGGTGGTTTAGGGGTTAAACACTTTATTTAGTTGCGGGGGTGTAGGGGGGCAGATTAGGGGTGTTTAGACTCGGGGTACATGTTAGGGTGTGAGGTGTAGACATTTCCCATAGAAATCAATGGAATATCGGGCAGCAGCGAACATGAGCTTTCGCTGCTTTCAGACTCCCATTGATTCCTATGGCATCCGCCGCCTCCAGGGCGGCGGATTGAAAACCAGGTACGCTGGGCCGGAAAAGTGCCGAGCGTACCTGGTAGAAATTTGATAACTTCCAAAAATAGCCAGATAGTCCTGAACTTGCGTTCGGAACATCTGTAGTGACGTAAGCATCGATCTGTGTTGGACTGAGTCTGGCGGATCGTATGTTACGTCACTAAATTCTACTTTTGCCGGTTTGTAGGGTTTGATAACTAAGGCGAATCAGGCTCGCCACAAATACGCTGCTGAATTCCATCGTATTTGCGGTTGACAGCTTGATAAATAGAGGCCTCTGTCTGAACAACAAAAGATTACATTTGACTACAATTTCCCTTTCATATCCCTTTAATGATGTAAAATTTGATCTTCATTTCCAAATAGGACATAAAAGTTAATGTGAAAAGAAATGTTTCTGCATTCAATATAAATGTTTAATGGGACATTTTAACTCAAAAATGAAATGTTCTAACAAAGGTTAAATACTTAGTTATGAATTAGGAAAAATAATACAATATTTATCTGCGCTATTGAATTTAATCATTCATTTTTTTTTAATGCTTCCGCTGATATAAAATGCACAAGAAAAATGTTCCTATTTCACAATCCTCTATAGAGCTCAGAACAATTGATTAAGAATTTGATGGTAAGGGAATAAGCACACACTTTAGCTTGTCTGAAACACTGCTTGACATACAGATTCCTGAAGCTGTGCATGTGAGATACAGCTTTAATGGGATTATAGGATATTGAACTCGAAAGAAAATCCCTAATACAACCCAGTAAACATAATAAAATGACGGTGCTTTGTATTTTCATTATTCATTTTGCTTGATTTGTTCTGAAATATATAACAAAAAAAGGCCTAGATTACGAGTTTTGCGGCAGCTGAAAAAGCAGCGTTAACAGGTGCTAACACTGCTTTTTTACTACCGCTGATATTACGAGCCTTGAAGGTTTAGGGTCACCGCACACTTTTTTGGCCTTACCGCAAAACGACTTACGTAAACTTCGTAAACCCTTTTTTCTATGGGACTTTTATAGCGCTGGTATTACGAGTCTGTCCTGGGAGGACAAAAAATTAGTGGTACACCCTACCCTGTCAAGATTTCAACCGCATTTGAAAGTCAGTAGTTATGAGTTTTATAGTACAACGCTGTAACAAAAAACTCATAACTAAAGTGCTAAAAAGTACACTAACACCCATAAGCTACCTATTAACCTCTAAACCGAGGCCCTCCCGCATTGCAAACACTAAAATACATTTTTTAACCCCTAATACACCGCCGCCACCTACATTATATTTCTTAACCCCTAATCTGCTGCCCCCAATGTCACCGCAACCTACCTACACTTATTAACCCCTAATCTGCCACCCCAACATCGTCGCCACTATAATAAACATATAAACCACTAAACCGCCGCACTCCCACCTCACAAACATTAGTTAAATATTATTAACCCCTAATCTGCTGTCCCTAACATCGCCGCCACCTACCTACATTTATTAACCCCTAATCTGCCACCCCAACATTGCCGCCACTATATTAAAGTTATTAACCTCTAAACCTAAGTCTAACCATAACACCCCCTAACAAATATAATTTAAAACAATTTTACTAAAAATTCCTATCATTAACTAAATAATTACTATTTAAAACTAAATACTTACCTATAAAACAAACTCTTAGCTAGCTACAATATAACTAATAGTTACATTGTATCTAGCTTGGGTTTATTTTTATTTTACAGGCAAGTTTGTATTTATTTTAACTAGGTAGAATAGTTACTAAATAGTTATTAACTATTTAATAACTACCTAGCTAAAATAAATACAAAAGTACCTGTAAAATAAAACCTAAACTAAGTTACACTAACACCTAACACTACACTATAATTAAATAAATTAATTAAATTAAATGCAATTAAATAAATTAAATTAAATTAGCTAAAGTACAACCCCCCCCCCACTAAATTACAGAAAATAAAAAACAATTTACAGATATTTAAACTAATTACACCTAATCTAATAGCCCTATCAAAATAAAAAGCCCCCCCAAAAAATAACAAAAACCCTAGCCTAAACTAAACTGCCAATAGCAGGGCATTGCCCCAAAGAAATCAGCTCTTTTACTTGTAAAAAAAAATACAAACAACCCCCCCAACAGTAAAACCCACCACCCACACAACCAACCCCCCAAATAAAATACTATCTAAAAAACCTAAGCTCCCCATTGTTCTGAAAAGGGCATTTGGATGGGCATTGCCCTTAAAACGGCAGTTAGCTCTTTTGCAGGCCCAAAGTCCCTAACCTAAAAATAAAACCCACCGAATACACCCTTAAAAAAACCTAACACTAACCCCATGAAGATCGCCTTACCGGGAGAAGTCTTCATCCAAGCCGGGCCGAAGTCCTCAACGAAGCCGGGAGAAGTCTTCATCCAAGATATAACTATTAGTTATATTGTAGCTAGCTTAGGGTTTATTTTATAGGTAAGTATTTAGTTTTAAATAGGAATTAGTTAGTTAATGATAGGAATTTCTAGTTAGATTTATTTAAATTATATTTGTTAGGGGATGTTAGGGTTAGACTTAGGTTTAGGGGTTAATAACTTTAATATAGTGGCAGCAACGTTGGGGGCGGCAGATTAGGGGTTAATAAATGTAGGTATGTGGTGGCGATGTTAGGGACGGCAGATTAGGGGTTAATAATATTTAACTAATGTTTGCGAGGCAGGAGTGTGGCGGTTTAGGGGTTAATATGTTTATTCTAGTTGCGGCGACGTTGGGGGCGGCAGATTAGGGTTTAATAAATGTAGGTAGGTGGTGGCGATGTTAGGGACGGCAGATTAGGGGTTAATAATATTTAACTAATGTTTGCGAGGCAGGAGTGCGGCAGTTTAGGAGTTAATATGTTTATTCTAGTTGCGGCGACGTTGGGGGCGGCAGATTAGGGGTTAATAAATGTAGGTAGGTTGCGGCGACATTGGGGGCGGGAGATTAGGGGTTAATAAATATAATATAGGTGCCGGCAATGTTGGGGGCAGCAGATTAGGGGTTAATAAGTATAATGTAGGTGGCAGCGATGTCCGGAGCGGCAGATTAGGGGTTAATAAGTATAATGTAGGTGTCGGTGATGTTGGGGGCAGCAGATTAGGGGTTAATTAGTGTAAGATTAGGGGTGTTTAGACTCAGGGTTCATGTTAGGGTGTTAGGTGTAGACATACATTTTATTTCCCCATAGGAATCAATGGGGCTGCGTTACTGAGATTTACACTGCTTTTTTGCAGGTGTTAGACGTTTTTTCAGCCGGCTCTCCCCGTTGATTCCTATGGGGAAATCGTGCACAAGCACGTTACACCAGCTCACCGCTGACTTAAGCAGCGCTTGTATTGAAGTGAAGTGTGGAGCAAAATTTTGCTCTACGCTCACTTTTTGTCTTTTAACGCCGGGTTTATGAAAACTCGTAATACCAGCGCTGCAGGGAAGTGAGCGGTGTGAGAAAACTGCTCGTTACCACCGCACCCCTGTTACCGCAAAACTCGTAATCTAGGCGAAATATTGGTAATCACTGGTTATAACAGGCCGGATGAAACCCCCCCAAATATATCAGTCAGGTAGAACAGACCATTTTAAATAACTTTCCAATTTATTTCTAATATTAAACTTGTTTAAGTATCTTGGTATCCTTAGTTGCAGGAGCACCACTGCACTACTGGGAGCTAGCAGAACACATCAGGTGAGCCAATGTCAAGAGGTATATATGTGCATCCACCAATTAGCAGCTAGATTCCAGTAGTGTGTTGCTGCTCTTCGCCTACCTAGGTATGCTGTATAACAAAGGATAACAAAAGAACAAAGCAAATTAAATAATAGAAGTAAATTGGAAAGTTGTTTAAAATTGCATGCAGTAGATATGAATCATGAAAATTTAATTTCATACCACAATCTTAAAATGTTCTTAAAAAAAGAAATAAATAAAGTTGGGCAATACATAAATCCTGGTTTGTTTGCAGCTACTGAGGACTGGAGTTGTACATCCCTGTTTAAGCAATACCTGGTTATTTGCTTCAGAGCATCTGACATTTGTTACTTACTTCTGATTAATGCAAGCTTTTACATCATTCCTCTTTGCTGATACAAACTTTTACTAGCGCAAAACCTACTTATCTAAATGATACAATTCACAATTTCTGTTTAGATCCAATAAATATCCTTTGCAAGCACTTTGTTTACCTCACTGTATGCCTCTTGTCATGGTGAATAAATAAACCCACTTCATACTTCATTTTTATTAGGTCTATTCTTCCCTTCTCAGAATAAAACTCTACAAACTCCATCTACGCAAGATAGCTAGAAAGTAAACATTTTTCAGCCAGTATACAAAAGCCTTTTATTCAGCAATCATTTGTCTGCAGTAAATTATATTCCACAAGCTGTATACGCCAAATCTAAGTGCTACAATATATGTAACAAGAAACCTGGTTATTATTTTTTACACATACTCTCACATACACACACAGACATGCACCATTATCACACACACACACACCATTATCACACACTATTATTACCAGACACATGTATCACACACACACACCATTATCACCCCCACATCATTATCACACACTCACCTTTATCACCCACACACCATTATCACCCCCACACACTATCACACACGCACACCATTATCACACACACACCATTATCACACACACACACCATTATTACACACACACACCATTATCACACCCACACACCATTATCACACCCACACACCATTATAACCCCCACACACCATTATCACACACACACACACACCATTATAACACACACACACATACACCATTATCACACACACCATAATCAAACACACACACACACACACTATTATCACACACACACCATTATAACACACACACCATTATAACACACACACACCATTATCACACACACACCATTATCACACACACCATAATCAAACACACACACACTATTATCACACACACACACCATTATCGCACACTATGATCACACACTATTATCACACACACCATTATCCAAGATCCTGAGAGAGGTTACGAGGACATCAGTCATTGTATATATGTATAGTGAATGTATTAGCAATAAAGGGAATGTTTAATCAAATTAAACATAAAAAGAATCAGATTGTGTTTAAAACAGCAAACAACTTACTTACAAGATAAACACTTAGAAATTCTAAGTGTAGGCACTGCAATTAGTCTGATAAGCCAGTAGACATTACGGGCTCCATTTATCAAGCTGCAAATGAGCAAGCCTCAAAAAGTTTAAATATAAAAAGACTGTGGACATTTTGTTAATGGAAGTAAATTGGAAAGTTGTTTAAAATGGCATGCTCTATCTGAATAATGAAAGTTTAATTTTGATTGAGTGTCCCTTTAAGAAAGGCATGCACATTCACACAGTGGATGAGTGGGGTAAGAAATCGGTTAGGACGGGAGGATAAGAAATGGTGGAGTAAGGAGGAAGAAGTCATATCCAGCGTCCAGACCTGTATGTTTTTGAAGTGGCTGCATCTGTGACCCTCCAGCTGACAAGCGCATAGACTGATTCAAGGACAAAAGATAAGAAGCTGTATCTTAGGGTGATTGACAACCCCTGCTTGCACATGATTAGCCACAACATTGCAAAAATGGACAGATTCCCTAACTGCGAACTTGTCTGTCTGCAGGATGATAAATGGATCCCTAAGTAACCTAAAGAGATATTCCAGCCAAAATTGCAATTAATACGTGTGCATTTCACTTTTGAGTAGAAGCATTTTTGCAATATACATCAATTAGCAGAAATGCTTCTAATAAAGTATTTGCTTAGAGAGCGTTTGGTGCTTGCATCATCTGGTAATGAAACAATTTGTTAATTAAGCCCCACTGACACTATGAGCAGCTGCAGCAATTAAAATGCTGGTGCACGGAGAATATCTAGCTATGCTTCACATACACATGGACACTTATGAGTTACACATGCTGCAGGGTGTGCAGGGTGGAACATGTATTGTGTTTCTGGACAGCACTATTTATATGCACTATTCATATTCCTTTCTGCACACCCTGCAGCATGTGTTACTCATAAGTGTCCAGGAAAACCTGGCTGAGGTGGCAACCCTAGTTTTATGTTGCTTTATATACTACTATGTGTGTAATGTTGTGAGTGTTCCACACTCCCTAGTGATGCCAAAAAGCAAATTATGTAGCCCTGAAATTTTGCAAATCCTTTATTTGCTTTAGGCAAATTTGCAGCTTCTTTTGATAACCTAAGTTAAACCCCTTAAGGACCGGGCATTTCAGAAAAAAACTTCCCCAAAAGACCAGAACATTTTTGCCATCACTATATCAAACAGAAATAGAGGCTTTTTTTATATATTTACCTATCAAAACTATATATTTTTTTTTAGTAGACAACCCAAAGTATTGATCTAGGCCCATTTTAGTATATTTCATGCCACCATTTCACTGCCAAATGTGATCAAATAAAAAAAGCAATGTAATACAAACAGCAATAGTGCAGCTCCTAAGAAAACCAGATCAAATAGGCATATAAACATAAAAAACACACAATATTTAGGAGTGCTCCATAAGTAAGTGCTAAATAAAGGATATATGGTTCCTTGAATCAGTCTATAAGCTTGTCAGCTGGAGGGTCACAAATGCAGTCACTTCAAAAACACACAGGTCTGGACAATGGATATGGCTTCTTCCACTAAGAGGGTTCGAATTATTGATTATCTGTTAATGTGGAGCAGAAGATCTTCTGGAACGTCTCATGATGAAGAAGGAGATTTGAAAATGGAGAGAAGATGAACCAACTTGTTAGCTTCTTGACCAGGATCAAAGAGGAACAGGAACTGCAGACACCATCTTAAGGAAGGCATGCACATTCACACAGTGGATGAGTGGGGTAAGAAATCGATTAGGATGGGAGGATAAGAAAAGGTTGAGTTAGGAGTAAGAAGTCATATCCAGCGTCCAGACCTGTATGTTTTTGAAGTGGCTGCATCTGTGACCCTCCAGTTGACAAGCGCATAGACTGATTCAAGGAACCATATATCCTTTATTCAGCACTTACTTATGCAGGCCCATTTATCAAGCTCCGTACGGAGCTTGAAGGGCCGTGTTTCTGGCGAGTCTTCAGACTCGCCAGAAACACAAGTTATGAAGTAGCGGTCTAAAGACTGCTGCAGGCGGACAGGAATCGACGGAAATCAACCCGATCGAATACGATCGGGTTGATTGACACCCCCCTGCTGCTGGCTGGCGTTGCACCAGCAGCTCTTGTGAGCTGCTGGTGCAATGTTAAATGCAGAGAGCGTATTGCTCTCCGCATTTAGCGAGGTCTTGCTGACCTGATCCGCAGTGTTGGATCAGGTCCACAAGACCTTTGATAAATTGGGGCCATGGAGCGCTCCTAAATATTGTGTGTTTTTTAAATAAAAACAAACGTTAACTTTTTCACAATTTTAGGTTTCTCACTAAAATTATTTACAAACAGCTTATGCAATCATGGCACAAATGGTTGTAAATGCTACTCTGGGATCCACTTTGTTCAGAAATAGCAGACATATATGGCTTTGGCATTGCTTTTTGGTAATTAGAAGGCCCCAAAATGCCGCTGCGCATCACACTTGTATTATGCCCAGCGGTGAAGAGGTTAATTAGGTAGCTTGTAGGGTTAATTTTATCTTTAGTGTCGAGATCAGCCTCCCACCTGACACATCCCACCCCCTGATCCCTCTCTGACCCCCTCAAACAGCTCTCTTCCCTCCCCCACCACACAATTCTGCCAGTATGAAAATAAAAGCCTTTTTCTTTTCTTTTTTTTTAAATATTTTTAAGAAATATATATATATATATATATATATATATATATATATATATATATATATATATATTTGCTGCAGTGTAGGTTCCCCCTAACCCCCAACCTCTCTGATCCCCCCCAAAAAAAGCTCTCTAACCCTCCCCCCTCTACCTATTTGATGCCATCTTAGGTACTGGCAGCTATAAATATATATAAGACCAATTTTTTCTGTAGTGTAGCTGCCCCACCTCAATACCCTACCACCCTCCCCCTCCCAGATCGCTTTCCGTTAACAGATCCCACATGGGATCCCCCTCATTATCCCTACTCCCTCCTCAATGATGCATTTTTTTTTATTCAATGTAATGTGGCCGAGCGGTCTCACCCACTTCCCGCGCTCCTCCCACCTCCTCCAACGATGGGCCACCCATCCACCACCCTCCTTATCCTCCCATCCATCAACGATCAGCACTATCCCTGTCCGATGCAGAGAGGGCCACAGAGTGCAACTCTGAAAATCTATTTCTGCAGTGCCCCACTCCAATCTAGCTATTTTGAGCGAGATCAGGGCAGAGAGAAGCCCAGGACTGCAGCGACATGCAGGGTACGTCGCTAGTCCTTAAGTGCATAACAACCAGAGGGGTTAAAAAGTGTTGGACAAAGTACAATTTTACACAATTAATATCCCTTTAACCATCTTTAAGATCTGCATAAAAAGCAGCTGAAACTTTAATTGTGTTACCAAAATATGCTTTGTTAAAGGGATAGTCGACAGAGCCAAAATCTGACCCTTTAGGGTACTGACTGATAAACCCTTCTCCAGGCCCTCCTGAAGAAAGGACAGAATATGGGGAATTCTCACCTGACTCCAAGAAAAAAAACCTAGATCCGCACCAATGAAGGTATCTACGCCATACCTTATAATAAATCTTGCGAGAAACAGGCTTACGACCCTGAAAAATAGTCTCAATAACCTTCACAGAAAAACCTCATCAGGACAAGATTAAGAGTTCAATCTCCAAGCAGTCAGCTTCAGAGAGACTAAGTTCAAATGGAGGAAAGATCCCTGAAGTAGAAGATCCTTCCTCAGAGGAAATTTCCACAGGGGAAATGATGACTACCTCACTAGGTCCGCAAACCAAGTTCTGCAAGGCCACGCTGGAGCTAGTAGAATCACTGAAACCTGATCCTGTTTGATACAAGCTATCACCCGAGGAAGGAGGACAACCGGAGGAACAGATAAATTAGACTGAAATCCCATGGCACTGCCAGGGCATCTACCAGAGCTGCTTGAGGATCACCTGATCTTACTCCATATCTTGGAAGCTTGGCATTTAGACAAGATGTCATCTGATCTAGCTCTGGAACTCCCCACCAGAGGGTTAACATCAAGAAAACTTCCGGATGGAGAGCCCATTCCCCTGGATGAAAGGTCTGCTGCTCAGATAATCCGCTTCCCAGTTGTCCACCCCTGGGATATGAATGGCAGAAAGATGACAATTGTGAGAGATATCCCTGTCTAAGAGTCTAAAACTATCTTCTGTAAGAGATCTGAGTGAACTCCGTTCCATTGATGGAGCATACATAACTGTAGAGGTTTCAGATGGAAGCGGGCAAATGGAATAATGTCCATGGATGCCACCATGAGACCAATTACTTCCATGCATACAGCTACTGATGGACGTTTCTGACCTCCGTCAAAAAAATCTTCATAGATACATAGTCTAAGATTATCCTCAGAAAACATACCCTGGTACTTGGCACCAAGGAACTTTTCCCTAGATTCACCTTCCACCCATGAGAGCAGGGAATAGCTAGCAGAGAATTTGTATGGGATCTTGCTAACTGAAAAGATGGCACCTGGACCAAGATATAGTCCAGATACGTTTCCACAGCAATTCCTAGAGGTCTGGCCACAGCCAAAAGAGCCCCTAGTACCTTTGTAAATATTCAAAGAGCAGCAGCGAGGCCAAAAGGTGGGGCTACAAATTGAAAATATCAATCCAAAAAAGCAAACCTCAGGAACTTGAAATGTTCCCTGTGCATAGGCACATAAAGATATGCATCCTTTAGGTCTATAGTGGTCATAAACTAACCCTCCTGAACCAGAGGGAGAATTGAATGAATAGTGTCCATTTTGAAGGACGGGACCTTGAGAAACTTGAGAGACTTTAAGTCTAGAATGGGTAGAAAAGTTCCCTCTTCTTTGGGAACTACACAAATATTTGAGAAAAATCCCTGACCCTGTTTTTCTAGAGGAATTGGGATAATCACTCCTAGAGAGGACATATCCTTAATGCAGTTTAAGCAACTGTCCAAGGATCTGGAACGTTGCAAATCCAAGCCTGCTGAAAAAAAGGAAAGCCTGCCCCTACCTGATCCAAAACTGGATCAGGTTCGGCCCCTTAATGCTGACTTAGGCTTAGTGGAAGGCTTTCTGGATTGCTTACCCTTGATCCAGGGCTGTCAGATTTAGAAGATGAGGAAGATCTCTGTCCCTTAAAGTTACGGAAGGAACAAAAATTAGATGTCTGACAACCCTTGGGTCTATTCTTCTTATCCTGTGGTAAAAAAACTCCCTTTCCACCATTAACAGTGGAAATGATCTCTGCCAGACCAGGCCCAAATAAAGTCTTACCCTTAAAAGGTAGAGACAGAAGTTTGGATTTATAAGTCGCATCTGCAGACCAAAACTTTAATCAAAGGGCTCTGCTGGCTAGTATCACAAAACTAGAAATTCTGGCTTGCAGCCTAACAACTTGCATACTGGCATCACAGATAAAAGTCTTAGCCAGCTTTAGAGCCTTGATCCTATCCTGGATCTCCTCTATAGTAGTCTCTTCTAAAAATTAGATCAGACAAGAGTCACACCAATAAGAGGCTGCACCAGCAACTGTCACAATACTAGCAACTGGTTGCCACTGAAAACCCAGATTAATTTTTTTTCAGTTTCTTATCCATAGGGTCTTTAAAAGAGGAACAATCCTCAAGAGGAATATTAGTTCTCTTGGCTAAGGTAGATATAGCGCCCTCTACTCTAGGAACAGTGCACCACAGATCTCATAGACAGGCTTCTCCCGTTCCTGAGATATAATGTCAGACATGCGATCTGGAACAGGTAAAAACCTCCACAGATTTAGGTTTGACATAAAAAAAAACTCTATTCAGTTTATAAGCCTTTTTAGGGGCCTCTGCAACAGTTTCAGAGTTATCCAAAGTAGCTAAAATCTCCTTCAAAAGTAAATGGAGATGTTCCAGTTTAAAATGAACCTCAGAATCTATTGTACTAGGAACTGCAGATTCTGAATTAGAGATCTCACCCTCAGAAGCTGCAGAGCAATGATCCTCGCTAGATAACTGAGACAGACTAACCAATTCAGTCTTGGCGGAATCAGAACCCATAGAAATGTTCTTAGATTTCCTCTTCCTTTTACCAGAACTAGGTAAAGCACTTAGGGCTGCAGAAACTGCAGAAATCAACTGCGCAGCAAATATTTAGGCAAACAAACACTCTGAGACTGACTGAAAGGAATCGCAGGGCACT
Organism: Bombina bombina; assembly: GCF_027579735.1. Taxonomy (NCBI): domain Eukaryota; kingdom Metazoa; phylum Chordata; class Amphibia; order Anura; family Bombinatoridae; genus Bombina; species Bombina bombina. Next base: position 157,382,040 of record NC_069504.1, read on the forward strand.
GCATGTGAATCTGTCATAGACTTAGACATGTTAGCAGAAAGCTGAGACAACCATGAACAGCATTATCTTGAGAAAAAGAAGGCTCAGATAAGGAATCCTTATCCTTAGATAAAAAAAAAAACTTTATTAAGGCAAGGGGAACAAAAATGCACAGGAGGTATAACCTGGGCATCAGCACAATAAAGACATTTATCAAATGACAGAGAAAGCTTGGGATCAGCTTCCATAGTAAATAAAAAACCATTTATTTGCCTTATATTCTAATTTCAATATAAAAAAATAGAATACAAATCTAAGCATAGATAAATAATTATAGAAACCTGCCCCTCTACACCCCAGCCAGACTGGAGAGACTCACCCAACCTGTAACCAGGAATCCAATCCACACCAGCAGATAAAACAATCCTGTTCAAACTCCAAATCCTAGAAATGTGCAACCATCAGAGAAGAGCGACAGGCAGGAAAAACAATCCTATGGAAGAAAAACCAATCGGATTCCTTGAAAATCTTGGCTCCCAAACAGCCAGTACAAACAGTTCAGCACTCAGGAAGTAACTGAGCGGTCACATGATCACAATTTTAAAAGTAAGGTGCGGTCCAACAACTTTCTTAAAGAGATATTACCAAAACAAAATAAAAAAGTAACATTTGTGCAAAAAATCCCCATAGCCAAAAACCTTCACATGTCAGAACAGTGCCCTGAACTGCTGCACAATAAATCCCCAACCTTTAAAAGGGACATTCAGTCCCATAAGGATCCACCTTGTTCTCTAAGTATCCTTTTTTTAAAAAAAAGGTACTCCTAAGTGCTGCATCCTTCTCACCTAGAAGGTAAAAGCACTTACATGTGGATCCACTGTAGGGCAGGTACAGCAAACAGGTGTGACAGAATCCTCACTGACATAAACCTGTAGATAAAGAAAAAACAGAGTAACCAACCCTGGAAATTAAGCAAAGACCACCTCGCTGTCTTCCAACTGATAAAAGCTACCATTACTCTTACTAAAGAGAATTACATGGACACAGCATAACCCCAATCCTTGCTTGCAAGGAAAAGTACCCATTCAAGGATTAACAACTTGATTTCTTCAGACACCTTCTTCGCACATCACCTACAATGTTATGCAGACAAAGAATGACTGGAGATTATGGGTAATGGGAGGATACTTAAAGGGTCATGATACCCAAATGTTGAAACACTTGAAAGTGATGCAGCATAGCTGTAAAAGGCTGACTAGAAAACATCACCGGAACATCTCTATGTAAAAAAGATATTTTACCTCAAAATGTCCTAAGTATTCAAACCCCATTGCCAAGGACTTTAAGCAGCAAATCAGTATGTCTCTCCCGAGACAACTAAGCTTTCGTGCAAACTCATGTTATTTCCCTATTCAATTTAAGGAAGTTTACGATGAAATCTCATGAGAGTTAAGTGAAATCTCATGAGATCACAGTAAAAGAGTTCATGACCTCAGCACTGCTGATGCTGATTGGCTGCTGTTCATTTCTTCATTTTTTATTTTTTTACTTGCAGCTGGGCAGCAGCTGAAGTATATTTTTGTGAAGCATAACTTACTCTGAGCTGAGGAAATTGTGAGGTAAAATATCTTCCTTTTTTACATAGAGATGCTCAGGTGATAGTTTCCTGTCAGCTATTTACAGTTATACTGCATCAATTTCAAGTGATTTAGCATATGAGTATTAGGTCCCTTTAAGGCTTTGCTGGGGTGTTCTTTGCCTCCACCTGGTGGCCAGGAGTTGAATTTCCACTAGTAATTGAATGGATTCATGGACTCTCCATGAATTGACAGTCCGTTTAAGAACTCTTGAAAGGATTATTCAAGTTAGTTTAAAAAGTTCATTTATTAAACACATAGATTGTTTTACATATACACTATCAATAATTCCCTCTTACTTTTCTGTGACACCAAAGCCTCAAACATGTATAAAAGATATATATTTATCTTCACAGTGACGACTCAAATGACAGCCCACAAATAACGTCTGTCCGACATGCTGTGTAAAATGCCTATTGATGCCTTCTAATTAGTATATTTAAATTAACCCAGCTCACCCCTAACCCATGCTCAGTTGTTCCATACGGGTCAGACATGCACACTGCCCGCAATCTTTGAAGACTTCATGAGAAATTAGAGCATGCTTTTTAATTTACTTTATGGTATCCTTTATTGAAAAAGTAAAAAAAAAAAAAAAAAGTTAGCTCATGAGTAGCAATGCACTACTGGGTGCTAGCTAGTGAATGGTACTTACACACACATGCCTCTTGTCATTGGCTCAACAGATGTGTTCAGCTAGCTCCCAGTAGTGCATGGTTTTTCTTTAGAGGAGTTTAACTATGTGGTTAAAAGTACATGGTGCTCATTTTTTTTCAATATATATATATATATATATATCTAAAAGAGCAACAATTACATATTCTAAAATGTGCACATGAGGTAAAGTTAAAGAGACATAATACCCATTTGCTAAATCACTTGAAATAACTGAAAATAAGATAAGAAAATATCCCCTGAACATCTCTTTGTAAAAAAGGAAGATATTTTACCTCAAAATTTCTACAGCCAATCAGCATCAGCAGTGTTGAGGTCATGCTTTGCATTGCTGTGATCCATGAGACTTCAATGAAATCTTGTGCGATTTCCTAGTAAACCTCCTTAAACTTAAAGGCAAATAACATGACTGTGCCTGCACATGCCATATGCATGCTCCCTTGCAAGTCCTGGGACTAGCATCATGGTTGGATGCTTAAAATCAGTTTTTTACATAGAGATATTCAGGTAATATTTTCTAGTCAGCTTTTTACAGCTATGCTGCATTACTTTCAATGCTTCAACATTTGGGTATCATGTCCCTTTAAAGGGACAGTCTAGTCCAAAACAAACTTTCATTATTCATATAGGGCATGTAATTTTAATCAAATTTTCAATTTACTTCTATCACCAATTTTGCTTTGTTCTCTTGGTATTCTTAGTTGAAAGCTTAATCTAGGAGGTTCATATGCTAATTTCTAAGCCCTTAACCCCTTAATGACCGAGGACGTGCAGGGTACGTCCTCAAAAAAAAGGCAGTTAACGCCTGAGGAAGTACCCTGCACGTCCTCGGTGTGGAAAGCAGCTGGAAGCGATCCTGCTCGCTTCCAGCTGCTTTCCGGTTATTGCAGTGATGCCTCGATATGGAGGCATCCTGCAATAACCTTACATGGCCTTCCGGTGCAGAGAGAGCCACTCTGTGGCCCTCTCTGCACCGGACATCGATGGCCGGTATCGTTGGTGGGTGGGAGCCGGCTTGGGAGGCGGGTGGGCGGCCATCGGTGTGCGCTGATATGTCAAGGGGGGCGGGATCGGGGGCGGGAACGTTAGGGGGCGCGCGCGGGCGCGCGCGCTTGCACGGAGGGTGGCGGGCGGGCGCGTGCACGGGTGGGAGCGGGTGGGAACTGCTACACTACGGAAAATATCTTTAGTAAGAAATGGCCAAATCTTGTTTGTGCAAAAGCACAAAAAGAGATCGTGGAGGGGTGGGGGGTTGGTTTGGTGTGGGGGGAAGCTACACTACAGAAAAAATTAGTAAAAATGAAAAAAAGCATGTTTTCTTCTAAACTGGGTACTGGCAGACAGCTGCCAGTACCCAAGATGGCGCAGATTAAGTTAGAGTGGGAGGGTTATAGAGCTGTTTGGGGGGGATCAGTGAGGTTGGGGGCTAAGGGGGGATAGTACACAGCAGCATATGTAAATATGCTTTTTTTAAAAACACACAAAAAAACCAAATATAGCTTTTATTTTAGTACTGGCAGACTTTCTGCCAGTACTTAAGATGGCGGGGACAATTGTGGGGTGGGGGAGGGAAGAGAGCTGTTTGGGAGGGATCAGGGGGTCTGATGTTTCAGGTGGGAGGCTGAGCTCTACACTAAATGTGATATTAACCCTGCAAGCTCCCTACAAGCTACCTAATTAACCCCTTCACTGCTAGCCATAATACACGTGTGATGCGCAGCGGCATTTAGCGGCCTTCTAAATACCAAAAAGCAACGCCAAAGCCATATATGTCTGCTATTTCTGAACAAAGGGGATCCCAGAGAAGCATTTACAACCATTTGTGCCATAATTGCACAAGCTGTTTGTAAATGATTTCAGTGAGAAACCTAAAATTGTGAAAAATGTTACGTTTTTTTTAATTTGATCGCATTTGGCGGTGAAATGGTGGCATGAAATATACCAAAATGGGCCTAGATCAATACTTGGGGTTGTCTACTACACTACACTAAAGCTAAAATTACCCCAAAAAGCTCCCTACATGCTCCCTAATTAACCCCTTCACTGCTGGGCATAATACACGTGTGGTGCGCAGTGGCATTTAGTGGCATTCTAATTACCAAAAAGCAACACCAAAGCCATATATGTCTGCTATTTCTGAACAAAGGGGATCCCAGAGAACAATTTACAACCATTTGTGCCATAATTGCACAAGCTGTTTGTAAATAATTTCAGTGAGAAACCTAAAGTTTGTAAAAAAAATTGTGAAAAAGTGAACAATTTTTTTTATTTGATCGCATTTGGCGGTGAAATGGTGGCATGAAATATACCAAAATGGGCCTAGATCAATACTTTGGGATGTCTACTAAAAAATATATATATATGTCAATGGATATTCAGGGATTCCTGAAAGATATCAGTGTTCTAATGTAACTAGCGCTAATTTTGAAAAAAAAATGGTTTGGAAATAGCAAAGTGCTACTTGTATTTATTGCCCTATAACTTACAAAAAAAGCAAAGAACATGTAAACATTGGGTATTTCTAAACTCAAACGGACAGAAAATGGAAAAGTGCTGTGCTCATTAAGGGGTTAAAGGCCACCTCTTAGCTCAGGGCATTTTGATGATTTTTCACCACTAGAGGGTGTTAGTTCATGTGTTTCATATAGATAACACTGTGCTCACGCACATGGAGTTCTTAGGAACCCGCTCTGATTGGCTAAAATGCAAGTCTGTCAAAAGAACTGAAATAAGGGGCAGTTTGCAGAGGCTTAGATACAATAAAATCACAGAGGTAAAAAGTGTATTAGTATAACTGTGTTGGTAATGCAAAACTAGGGAATGGGTAATAAAGGGATTATCTATCTTTTAAAACATTAAAGGGACAGTCTACACCAGAATTTGTATTGTTTAAAAAGATAGATAATCCCTTTATTACCCATTCCCTAGTTTTGCATAAGCAACACAGTTATATAAATACACTTTTTACCTCTGTAATTACCTTGTATCTAAGCCTCTACAAACTGCCCCCTTATTTCAGTTCTTTTGACAGACATCCATTTTAGCCAATCAGAGTTGGCTCCCTTGAACTTCACGTGCATGAGCACAGTGTTATCTATATGACACACATGAACGTACACCCTCTAGTGGTGAAATACTGTCAAAATGCCCTGAGAGAAGACGCGTCCTTCACGGGCTTATAAATTTGCATATTAACCTCCTAGGTTTAGCTTTCAACTAAGAATACCAAAACAACAAAGCAAAATTGGTGATAAAAGTAAATTGGAAAATTGTTTAAAATTACATTCTCTATCTGAATCATGAAAGTTTATTTTGGACTAGACTGTCACTTTAAATATTCTGATGTAGACTGTACCTTTAAGTAAAAGCTATTAGGGAGTGCATGATTGCATGCAGCTGACTTACAAAGTCAACTCAAACAGAAAATGTTGGTATTATTCCATAAGTTGTATTTTCATTCCATTTATTAAAATAATTAAAAGTGTTGCAAGATTGTTCCCCCATAGACTAATGATAAAATATTGAGTAGGGACAGTCAGAGACCAGAAACAAATCTAAGATATTGTTTATATACATGCACAGAATACACCAGTGCTACATACATACATTTTTAAAATAACTTATTTGCAATTCTGTTATCAATATTTGCTTTAAATTGCAGGCTCGGCATTCCACTTGCCTATTGAATTGTGTTGATATTATCTCCTTGGCTGTTGCAAAATGGGATCTCATACAAATAAGTGTCTACACTGCTTAGGCTGTGTAGTATGTTTCAAGGTCAACTTTATGAAATATCCTGGATGTACACCAACCTTATTTGGGGCAGAGAAAGCATTATAATTTTCTTAGTTCAATTTCATAGAAAATGGCAAAATAATGTACTCTGTCGTTTTATTTCTCTATTCATTTTTACTATGTGCAAGTAAACATTTTTTGGGAAACTAAATGTCTGTAATGGTATTGAATGTGTTCTGCATTCACTAATACAATGGAATTGATGCTTTTCTAGGCTGAGATGCACATGTGATGCCGTTTAAGCAGAACATAACCATTTAAAATCCTCATTAAGATTTGTCAATATTTGTTGAGAGCTTATTATCTGTATAGGACATTCTCGAAGTGCTTTAATCTTATTATTAATCTTAAAATAGCTCAACCAACTCACAGAACCATATATTCTTTGTTAAAAATAACTAGAGTCTAATATTTAAGGGGACAGCCTAATGAAAAACAAACAAGCAAACCCCTATTTAGGACTAGCTTACGAGTGGCCCACTAGCTGTTGAGAGTGAGCAAATAGGAGTTTATCTCGGCTGTCTGCGCGATTTGGATTTTTCACTCGTATTACAAGTTGAAAGTAAATGCAATCGTTTGAGTGCAATTTAATTTAAAGGGACAGTCAAGTAAAAAAAAACTTTCATGATTTAAATAGGGCATGTAATTTAAAACAACTTTTCAATTTACTTTTATTACCAATTTAGCTTTGTTCTATTGGTATTCTTAGTTGAAAGATAAACCTAGGAGGTTCATATGCTAATTTCTTAGATCTTGAAGGCCGCCTCTAATCTGAAAGCATTTTGACATTTTTTTTAACCTCTAGAGGTCGTTAGTTCATGTGTTTCATATAGATAATATTGATTGAGCTCAGGCACGTGAAGCTCCTAGGAGTGAGCACTGATTGGCTAAAAATGTAAGTCTGTCAAAAGAACTGAAATAAGGGGGCAGTTTGCAGAGGCTGAGATACAAGGTAATTACAGAGGTAATACGTGTATTAATATAACTGTGTTGGTTATGCAAAACTGGGGAATGGGTAATAAAGAGATTATCTACCTTTTTAAACAACAAAAATTCTGGTGTTGACTGTCCCTTTAACGCTTGTCGAGTCAGCCCGACCTTAGAGTTCTGGTTAGGTGTTTAATGAAACAAAAAAAAAAGTGTCACAAAACACATCAAAAATACATTACAAAGTACAGTTATGCTCATAATAAAACCAAGTAACAAAAGTATTTAAAAAAAAATTCACAAAAAATTATAAAGGCTCAAAGATGTCTCAGGTGTTAGAAGACAAAAAAAGGCAAGCAAGGGTTTGCCTTTAAAGGGACATGAAACCCACATTTTTTTCTTTCATGGTTTAGAAAGAGCATGCAATTTTAAACAACTTTCTAATTTACTTCTATTATCTAATTGCCTTCATTCTCTTGATATTCTTTGCTAAAAAGCATATCTAGATAGGCTCAGTAGCTGCTGATAGGTTGGTGCACATAGATGCCTCGTGATTGGCTCTCCCATGTGCATTGCTCTTTCGTCAACAAAGAATATCTAAAAAATAAAGCAAATTAGATAATAGAAATAAATTGAAAAGTTGTTTAAAATTGTATTCTCTATCTGAATCAGGAAAGAAAAAAATTGGGATTAGTGTCCCTTTAACTTTGAGATACATACATATACATGTCTAATGATGTATATGTATGTATGTGTATATATATATATATATATATATATATATATGTGTGTGTGTTTATATATATTTATATGTGTGTATATATATATATTTACAGACATATATACATATAAACACATATGTACACATATTTATAGACATATATATATATAACTGCATTGGAGCCCTTTGCAGTTAAGTAGATGAAAACAAGTAAAAACATATTTATGCAATATTCATATTTAATAAAGGTTTTAACTATGTATTTAATGTAAATATTTCACATTCCAATGTTCTGCACATAGTAGAATATGTTCTAAGTATTTTTAAATAGATATTCCTATATCTGTGTATACCTATATCTATATTTAATCATGTATATATATATATATATATATATATATATATATATATATATATATACAGTATATATAAATATATGAATTAATATATATTGTACCAAAATACCATCAGATATATGTAGATATATGTAATTATGAATAAATAGAAAATATTCTTCTGTGTTAAGAACATTGGAATGTAAAAGATTAATATTTTCATGTCGGGTTAGCGCACTTGAGAATATGTGATTGGTTTTGCATGTGAGTAGGGTTTTTTCCACTTTTTTATTTCTTTGTGGGAATAGGTTATAATGCGTGATATTCTAAGTTCGGCTTTTTACGCACTTCGGGCTAGCAAGCAAGCGAAAACAGTTCGCTTTCAACTTGTAATACAAGTGCAAACTGATGTGCAAAAAAGCTTACTACTTTTAGCGCAGTTAAAGGACCAGTCAACATATTAGATTTGCATAATCAACAAATGCAAGATAACAAGACAATGCAATAGCACTTAGTCTGAACTTCAAATGAGTAGTAGATTTTTTATAACAAATTTCAAAGTTATGTATATTTCCACTCCCCTTGTACCATGTGATAGCAATCAGCCAATCACAAATGCATATACGTATAGTCTGTGAATTCTTGCACATGCTCAGTAGGATCTGGTGACTCAAAAATTGTAAATATAAAAGATTGTGCACATGTTTTTTAATGGAAGTAAATTGGAAAGTTGTTTAAAATTACATGCTGTATCTGAATCATGAAAATTTAATTTAATCTGAGTGTCCCTTTAATGCTAGAGCGGGATCGTTGAATTGTGATCCACTTGTAATCTGGCCCTTTATTATGGTGTTTTATTCTTTTAAACAAATTCTTTTCTTTGCATATTTACCACTTGCAAATTAATTAATTATATTTCTACAGTTAGTGATTGGTGGACGGTAGTTTTTAAAAGCTTCATTGAACAATTTATTTGTATCTGTGCCTAAAGAAACTTGTTTTTAGCTGAGAAACGCATTGCTAATACACATAGTTTTCATAGGGTGTAACCCTTTGTTTAGGTTCTTTTATATATTTTAATAAACGTTATATTTTTTGCAGAGTGTTTTAATAATTTTGATTCCTCGATTTGGTCTACTTTTTACACTATGAGGCACCTTCTGGCTTTTTGTGTCTATCTAGTGATCATATTTGGGTAGATATAGAGAAGAGAGGTTGGTAGAGGTTTGAAGATCTATGTATGTTTGGGAGAATGTTGGTTATTTTTTGCTTTATAGTTTTTTTAGTCTGCTCTTTTCTGGTTACTTTCTTCTTTATTTAGAGAGAAAAAAAAATGTTTTTTTTACTTATTCAAATTTGTGTTGTGTCACCCCAGATGAGGAATAGGTTATGAGTAAATTAAAATCAGGCATAAATAATTAGGCTCCAATCAATTACAAGGACAATGAGGGTGTTTCTGAAGTGCAATGTGTTCAACCCATTTACTGAAGAAAAATAAATAGTAAAATAATGGAATTTCCTTATTATTAGAATGGCTTATTAATGTTCTATGGCACTGCTTTACAAACCTGTCCTCAACCCTCCCCAACAGGCCAGGTTTTCAGGATAACCTTGGATAAGAGCAGGTAAAATAACCATGTTTACTAATCAGTTGATTATTTCACCGGTGCCCTAGTTCAGATATCCTCAAAATGTGTCCTGTTAGGAAGGTCTGAGGGCAGGTTTAAAAACCAGTGATCTAGACACTATGGACTCTGTTTATCAAGCTGCAATAGCAGCTTCGGAGCCCTGACATTTCAGGCTTGCACGAGAGAGTCTGAAACGCTAGTTAAGTACCAGCGGTTTGTGCAATGTTAACTGCGGCAGCATACTGCTGGCCATTTGCCGCAAGTATGGGCAAACAAGGTTCATGACTGCGAAATTCGTTTGCCCACCCTTTGATAAATCAAGCCCTATGTGAGAATTGCTTTACTTTCAGAATAACTCAAGTTAAAAATCTCTAAACATTTAAGAAATATCTACAAATTTTAGCAAAGGGATACATCAGCAAACAGTATATAAGAAAGTCGAACTTTGTATGATTATCATGTTTCTCAACACATCAGACTGGTAGAATTAGACTGGCAATTGTGAATTGTTTTGTGGATCAATTTGGTACTGTACAATCTGTTATTCCTTAGTTAGTAGTTGTCAAACCTGTGATTTTAAATAATACTCACTGCAAGAGCAGCATAAAATGAAGTTTCTGACCTTTAAAAGACATTTGAAAGACTGAACTGAAACAAAACAAATCAGAAACTGTCAGCATGCTAAGTTGTTTAGTGAAGTGAAAACCAATCTAACCTGTTATAAATAACTTTTTTTTACTGTTCCTACTGCATGATATAGAAAGGGGTGCAGATGGCTATTTACAGCTTAGTCTAAGGTAAGACTTTAAGATGGCTAAGGTGTAGACTGTCCCTTTAAGATATAAAATCAGCAGCACTGAGTATAAGCTATTACCTGTATACATATATATGGATAATGTATGATTCCTTAGAGTGCTAGTATAAAGAGTAGGATATTAATTTAACTGCCTGATTCACATTATCTCCAAACCCATGTAATGTGATAAACTAACAAGTGGGTGAGCTCAGTTTGACAGTGAGCAACCATACTCAATTGCCCACATTATTTTATGTTGTGAGGGTCAAAAATATTTGTTGCTGCTGTTCAGAAGAGGCTGAAAAAGAATCTTCAGTCAGAATTAAGGACAAGTCATATAATTGGTCATTTAGTTTATTTTTTTCAGACATTTTTGTAATGTAGGATATGTAGGTGATACAGAGGTGCTTGCAATGGAAGAGGGGCTTACTTAAAAGGGGGTTGCCAGAGAGGAAATGTTTGCTTTTTAAGGTTGCTTACCATTTAGGGGTCATATATACATAGGGGTGTTTGAGATGGGGGAGCCACATAGGGTTGCTTATGTTAGTGTAAGTTTGCAATAGGGGGAATATATGGGTGTTAATAAGGGGTGCTCATGCAAGGAGGGTTCTCATGTTAAAGTCTATGTTTAGGATAGTAGTAATATGGGGAAAGTCAGCAGTTGTGTTTAGTTATGGTAGGGGAGGTTATTGTAATGGTTATGTTATGTTATGAAACACAAATATTTTCTATTTGATTCAGACAGAATATACAATTTAAACAAAAAATACAATTTACTTTATGATTTTTTTCCGATTCCAATGGTATTCTATGTTAAAGGACCAGTCAACCCAGTAGATTTGCATAATCAACAAATGCAAGATAACAAGACAATGCAATAGCACTTAGTCTGAACTTCAAATGAGTAGTAGATTTTTTTCTGACAATTTTAAAAGTTATGTCTTTTTCCACTCCCCCTGTACCATGTGACAGCCATCATCCAATCACAAATGCATACACGTACCATGTGACAGCCATCAGCCATTCACAAACGCATACACACTTATTCTTGCACATGCTCAGTAGGAGCTGGTGACTCAAAAAGTTTAAATATAAAAAGACTGTGCACATTTAGTTAATGGAAGTAAATTGTAAAGTTGTTTAAAATGACATGCTCTATCTGAATAATGAAAGTTTAATTTTGATTGAGTGTCCCTTTAAAGAGATACCTAGGTAGGCATCTGGAGCCCTACATGCCAGGAAATAGTGCTGTCATCTAGTGCTCTGCAAATGGATAACATTCTTACAAAAATGCTATCATATAGTGTTTCTGAAACGTCCCTGCTTTTCAACAAAAGATACCAAGAAAATGTGATAATAGAAGTGAATTAGAAAGATGATTAAAATGTTATGCTTTAGCTGAATGAGGAAAGAACAATTTTGTGTTTCATATACATTCAAATATGCTGAGGCAAAATTGTGATTGTGGATAGTAGCCATTTCATGATTTAGATAAGGCACAAAATGTTAAAAAACTTGATAATTTATATCCATTATCTAAATCTACACAATATTTTTATTTGCACACTTTCTGAGGCACCAACTTCTACTGAGCATGTGCTTGATTCACAGGATATAAGTATATGTATTTTGTGATTGGTGGATGGCTGTCACATGATACATTAGGAAGGCAAATGTAACTAACTTTGCCATTTGTCAAAATAAAATCTACTACTCATTTGAAATTTAGTGGTCTTTTAATATAAGTTTGTGGGGCTGAAGCAATGGCAGATAGGATTAAAATAAAATATTTATTTTTACCTTTGATTTTCTTTTTTTAACTTAATTTTTGCAGGGTCCAATTATATATATATATAAGGGTTTGAAGATTATTCCAAAATACTAGTCCTAATTTAATAGTAAAAATAGATAAGCAATGATCCAGGGACAGCTAATGTTGAATTCAATTTCGCACCAATGTATAACACAGCTGTAGTGCAAACAGTTAAAAATTCCTATTTATTTCAGCCAATAAAACTTACAAGTCACAGGTCTTTGAGAGAGTGCCACAATGTTGTGAAATGCGTCGGATGACGTATGACCTGTGCTGTTTGAGCCTACACTACTCACAACATATCCTGTGACTTGAACATTTTAATGGCTGAAATAAATATACATTTTTAACTGCTTGGATCATTGCTTTTCTATGTTTATATGGATATATACACCTGAAGCGGCTTAGCTTACGATGAAGTATCAATACAGCCAGAGAAACAACAGCTGCGTTTTCAGGAGACATTGCCTCCAGCAGTACTATGCAACTGATAAAGTACACACTTATAATAAAAAGAATAGGAAGACCCATTTAAATCAAAATGCTTATCAAAATTATACTAAAATACATACATCTACCACTAGAGATTCACAGCAATCTACAAATGAGGAAAATATGGTTTTTAAACCTATAAAACCAAATACACCACTACTCGTAAACAATAGGTTTGCTCCTCTTAATGAGAGCATAGATCCTAGCAAACCTACATCTCCAACAAGTAATAGGGAGGGTGCTAAACCTAAAGAGATGATTCAGCACCGTCCTAGAGAGAATTTTAGACCAATGCATAACCCTGAGTATAATGGGAATCATAGAGGTTCGTATAATACACAACATAATGAGAATCATTTTTTATACGAAAGAAACAATCAACAAAGGCCACCCCCATATCAACAAAACACATATTGGAGACCACTAGAACAGAGACAATGGGGGCAACAAAATCAGAACCAGAGAGTAGCCAAAAGAGGGTGGGAACAAAGAGGGGATGTAGAGGAGGTGTTAGATTACAGCAGAAACAAACAAAGAAGATGGAATTAGAGGATGCTAAGAAAGAGATTTTTAACCTCTCAGATAGAGTCCTGAAAGATGAAGAAATTAGTCTATTGAGTAAGGGCTTAAAATTTGCCCTCAAGAAAGCCCCTAATAAATTTGACACATACATTGACCTGCAAAAATTCATTAGAAAACTAACCCTCAAAAGATATTATATTAAAGAGTATAATAATACTGTACAGCATAGTAGTGTAGCAAATTTCACTTTAGAGGATATAAAAACAGTGAATTGCCTTAAAAATTTAGAACAAGATAGCTGTATGCAAGCATCTTTGGACACATCTAGCAGTCATGTAGATATAAATCTCGACGAAATACTCAATTGTAGTGTATATGAAGATAAGCAAGAAGTGAGACATAGTGGCCTGAAATCTCGTTCTACCTTTTATCCACACCAAACACAGGGAGAATATATATATACCTATAACAAATTAGT